>NW_027635505.1:0-39930 GCF_903797595.1 Erithacus rubecula | reverse complement strand
GCGGCTTTGGCAGCTTTCTTCTCGGGCACCCGGCTCGCGGACAGGCGCCCCGGTGAGTGGCAGGGGCGGAAGAGGAGGGAGGAGGAGGAGGAGGAAGAAGAAGACGAGGAAGGGGAGGCTGGAGCGCGGCGTGCCGGGCGGCGAGCTCAGCCCGATGCTGCCCCTTGGCTCGCAGGTCGCCATCAAGCGCGTGCCCCGGAATCGCATCCAGCACTGGGGCGAGCTGGTGAGTGAATGGGGCCAGCGGCAGAAGCCGGGGCGTGCCGGGCGGAGAGGAGCCGGGGCCCGGCAGGGTGGGAGCCGCCAGGAGCCCTGCAGGGAGAGCGGGCGTGGGGTGAGCGGGGGGTGCAGAGCATCCCGGGCTGGCTGAGGAGCCCCAGAGCCCTGGCACGGCCTCAGCCCCGCTGACGGCATCGTGCTCCTCGCGCAGCCCGACGGCGCCCGTGCGCCCCTGGAGATTGTGCTCCTGGACAAGGTGTCCACTGGGTTCCCTGGAGTCATTCAGCTGCTGGAGTGGTTTGAGCTGCCCAGCTGCTTCTTGCTGGTGATGGAGCGTCCAGAGCGATGTCAGGACCTCCGTGATTTCATCGCGGCTCGGAGATTCCTGCCGGAGGAGGAGGCGCGGGGGCTGTTTCGCCAGGTGCTGGAGGCCGTGCGTCACTGCAGCAGCTGCGGGGTCCTGCACAGGGACATCAAACCGGCCAACATCATCATCGACCTGGACAGCGGGCAGCTCAAACTGATTGACTTCGGCTGTGGCACCTTCCTCCAGGACACAGTCTACACGCAGTTTGCAGGTGAGCCGAGCCTGGGGAGATGCTCCTGGGCATCTCATGGCCCAGCCTGGCTGTGGCACCAGGGATTTCCCCCTTTGCTGCAGGCCATGGCATTGCTTCTGCAGCCAAGTTGCTCTTGGGTGGGGGTCAGAGGGGGGCCAGCTGCCAGCTCTGCCAACCTCATTCACCAGCCACTCAGCCGTGGCTGGAGCTGGGGCAGCCAGCCTGACACAAACCCCATGGGGGTGGCAGAGAGGGGGGGTCAGACCTGGGCACTGCTCAGTTTGGTGTGCAGGCGAGGAAGGGCTTGGACTGCTTTGCTGCCCTTGTTTGCCTTAGCTTATTAGTGTTTTCTGGGGGCAATGCAAGCAGGGAGGAGAGTGGGTTTTTCCCACCACTGGGTGGGTTTTTCTTCTGTGTGTCCTAGCTGGGCCTTCCCAGGGCTTCTACTGCCCTCTCCCAATACCAGTGGCTTCTTTTCCAACCCCAGATTTGTACACAAGAGCCAGGTGCTCGCAAGGAGGCAGCAGGTCACCCCCTGTGCCACTGCTGCAGCCCCCCCATGCCCAGGGATGCTGGGGCCAGGCTCTGGGAGCAGCAGCATTCCCCTGATGAGCTCCATCTGTATTCCATAGGAACACCATCCTACAGCCCCCCGGAATGGACCTACCGCAAATGCTACCACGGCGAGGCAGCAACGATCTGGTCCCTGGGCATCGTGCTGTACCAGATGGTCTGCGGGAAGCACCCGTTCAGGAGGGGCCGGGGCATCATCCGGGGCCAGCTCAAGTTCCCACAAGGGCTCTCTCAAGGTGGATCCTCATCTCTGGGCACGGGGAATACCAGTGCTGGGAGACAGCAGTGGGCTCGTGAGCATCCTGCTCTGGCAGCTGCTGAGGAGGTGGCTCATGTCCTGCTCTCCTGCTCTCCTCCAAAACAGGGAGTTGTCTGGAAAGTTTAGGCCCAGTTCTGAGCACATCCAGCAGCGCCTGGGCATGGGAACAGTGGGGCAAAGCAAACAGGGTCCTTCTCCAGCTGACTGGTGGTTGCTGGTTTCTCTCCCCAGAGTGCCGAGATGTTATCAGCTGGTGTTTATCCATGCGCTCCTTGGACAGGCCATCTGTGGAAGATCTGTTCCATGACCCTTGGCTGCAGGATGTTCATCTGCCCTAGAAGATGGGAGAGATTCACAGGCACCATTTAATCCAGGAGCCTTTGATCAAACAGCTACACACATCTCTTGGTCACAAGAAGCAAAGAAACCCAGATTTTTTGTACCATGGAGCAGGGGTCATCAGATGGGAGCATCTGTTCTGGAGCTGAGCTGGTCTTGCAAGCACTGGCAGCCACCATTCGACCTGGTTTTACCTGTCCTGGTTCAGTGATGGCTGAGTCCCTGGGCAGAGCACAGACAGCCTGGTCTGGCCCCCAGGGAAGGAGAAGCAGCCCCTGGAGAAGCTGTACCAGGTGGGGCGGCTGCAAGGACAACCTCAAGGATGACAACCTCTGCCTGGCCCTGGCCACTGGCAGCTGGAGATGATCGACTTCGATTCTGGCATCTTCTTCAAAGACATTCCAGGCCCAATTTGCAGGTGAGTCCCCAGGCAGGGGGATGCTCCCAGATCTGGGCATGGCACGGCCTGGCTGGTCACCAAAGGTTCCCCCCTTTGCTGGGGTGGATGCAAGGAACTCTTGAGTGGCTGCCAAGCTGCTTCTTGGCTCTGGGCAGCTGCTGAGGGGCTGGATGTGCCATGGCTGGCTGCAGGCTGGGCACACGTGCTGCCCTCCTGCTCTGCTCCCAGGGGCAGCAGTGACTGGGAGGTTTGTGCCCAGCTCTGGGCACAGCCAGCACTGGCCTGGGCACTGCTGGGGTCGGGACAAGGGGGACAGGAGCCTTCGGCTGACGGGCGGGTTCTGGTTTCTCTCCTTGCAGCCGGGCTCTGCGGATGCTGAGGCAGCTCTGGGCTGTGCCAGGGCTCTGCTGGGCTCAGCCCTGGGCACAGGGCTCTGCCCTCACAGGGCTCTGACAGCTTTGCACCAGACGAGCCCGTTCCGAGCGCACCGCCTGCGCTTTCTGCTTTGCAGGTGAGTGAGACGCTCCTGCAGGCCAAGGGTTTGCTGTTAGGGACACACACCCAATGGGCAAGAACCCACACTCTCCACGGTGCCAGCTGAACCTCTGGATTTCCACAGAATGTCCCACTCTTCATTCTTTTTTGGCTGGAATTGTGCAGTTGCACTTTCTTCTTCCTCTAGAAGTGCCACGAGTGGGCAAAACCTGGCGAGGGGCCGTGTTCCTAAGGCAGTGCAGCCTGGAGCTGATGGAAGGAGAATTTCCATTCTGCACTCCCAAACCAAGCAAAAAGCTGTAAGTGGGACTTTCCGTCTTTAAGAAGCCCCTGACAGTTTCAAAGGGAATGTGCAGCTCTTTCACGGGGTGAGAAGGAAGAGCATCTCCTAAAGGATTTGGGCAGTGACAGAGTTTAGATTGCCAGTCTTGCCAGGAGCTGGCAGGGCACAAAAAATTTCTTCTTGCTTCACTCCAATTCCACCACAATTTAAAATAACTATATTGGAAATAAACCTCAAAATCTTTTTAAAAAAGGTTACTGAGGCCAGTAAAATGGATCAATGCCATCAACTCATTTACAAAGTAAATAACTGAGTTTTCTGCTGCCAAAGATCAGTTATTAAACTGAATTAAAAGTTACGGAAGATTTTTCACTGCAAACTTGGGGGTTTTTTTTTATCTTTCACATTTTATAGAGGTTTTTTCTTTTTTCTTTTTCTTTAGTTTAAAACAGAAAACATGCCATAAAATAGGAGTGTCTTCTGTTCCTGGTTCCCGTGTGGAGCAGCTCCTTCCCGCTGGCTGAGCTGTTCAGGCAGAGCAGTCTCTGGAAGAGATTCGCAGGCTCCCTGTTTGCTGTGCTGCCCCACTTGTGCCCAGCCAGCTTTTTTTTTTTTTTAATTCTTTGCACTTTTGCATTATATAAATTACTCTGTTCCTTAAGTTGGTGTCCGTGTCTTCGGTGCTGACCTTGCCCATTGGCAAAGCAGATATTGTGGGCCCCATAGAACCAAAGATGCCTTGTGACACTGTGGGGCCTGGTGTGACGAGGAGACCATTGTGGGACTGTGGGGCTCCATGGAACCATGGGCACCATTCTGACACTGCAGAGACTTACATTACCTAGGGTTCCTTCTTTTCCTCTCCCTGTCCCTGCCCCAGCCCAACAGTGCAGGTGACATAGTCATGGTTACCTTCTGCAGCAACAACTGGAGGCACTGCAGGTCAGGGACAGCCACTCTGTGTCTGGAATGCTCAGCAGATCCTCAGCTTGGGCATTTCCTGCAGCCCCCGGGCCAGCCCCGCTGCCCAGCACAGCATCAGAGTTGGCCCCAGGGTTCCTCAGGCAGCTGCTGCTGCCCCAGGGACAGGGCAGCCTCTTTCCAGGGCTTCTCTGCACCCCAGGGGCTCCTGCTCTGCTTCTGGCACATTCCAGCTGCCACAGAGCCTGTGCCAGGGGAACACGTCTGTGCTGGCCTGAGCAGCCACTGCTGCAGCCCCTGCCCTGCTCCCAGAGCCCGAGCTGGGGCTGCTGCTCTGCAGAGCACGGGGGCTGTGCTGCCCGGGGCCCTGGGCTGCCTCTGCTGGGCTCTGCTGCTCAGCCTGGGACACAGAGGCAGCTGATGGTGCTCCCTGCACTGACCCCCTCCCACACAGGCTCTGCTGGGGCTGTGGAGGAGCTCAGAGGTGCCTGCCTTTTTCCAGGGCTGCCAGATGCCCTTGGGGCTGCCCTGGATTCTCCTGGGGAAGGTCCCTGAAGCTCAAAGCAGTCAGTGCCCAGACTCTCATCCCTGTGCCTGCTGTGTCCCTGGGGCTGCAGAGCTCTCCTGGGTCACAGCAGACATTCAGTCCTTGGTCTCTGGGTGACCCCACACTGGACAGGATTTTGCTGCAGGGCTCCATTTGCTGCTGACCTGATGGGATGGGCTGTCCCTGCAGATCCTCTGTGCTCTCCTGGCAGGCTCTGATTTCCTACAGGAAAGCGCTCACCTGCCACCAGAGCCATCACAGTTTCAGAGTCCCAGGCAGGTGACTTGGAGGGCATTTGTCACTTCCATGGCCACTGACCACTAACACAAAACACAAACATCTGACCCTGCCTTCAGTCCCTGAAGTACCACAGTGGAACCCTGATCTCATGGCACTGACTCCAGGGACAAACAAGCAAAGCAGTGAGACTCTGCAAAACCCATCAACACTCTCAAATCCAAAGGACCTTGGTGCCAGGGAGGAGATTTAGGGAACTTTTTCCTACCCACACATCATTCCTGTTTCTCTGATGTCAGAAATCCCCAGCATTTCTGCTGCGCTGAGAGTTTGCCACTGAGAGATGTGAGAAGCAAAGGATTCCCTGTGGCATAGGGAAGGTGAGGGGCTGGATGAGTTGCCAGCTGCCCTGGTTTTGCATCTTTGGCTGGAATCAGAGCACAATCACACTCCTGTGTCACCCTGGGATGAACCAGACCCTGCCCATAGCAGAGGGATCCCTTAATGTCTCACCTTCCCTAAAGGTCTCTGAGCAAGTCTCAGCACCCCTCTCTGCAAGAACACACACGGTTCCCTTGGCAAACCCAACAGCATTTCCTCAGCTGTGGCATCTCTGCACTTCCCTGTGGGACATTCAGGGAGCTCCAAGAGGCTCTGGCACACATTTGTATCCAGGAGGGCAGCTCACAGCTTGGAAGAACACAGCAAGGAGACTCCCAGGTGTGTCCATGATGGGATCTCAGGGAGGGGGCTCAGCTCATTCCCCTTTCCCATGGACTGCTTTGCCCTCAGCCCCACAGGTCACAGGGAAGCTTGGACACCCCATTCCCATGGACACCCCTGCCTGGCAGGAATCCCAAGGGCAGTGCCTGACTCAGTGCTGCAATCCCAGAGCCTTCCTGAGAGCAGCAGATAACAATGACAGTACCAGAGGAGTGCAGGAACAAGAGAAGATGTTGTGGTGCTGTGCCTGGGAGGGCAGGGCAGAGACAGCCGGGCACTCAGGGCAGTGTTCCCTTACCCAGCTGTGCATGGCACCTCCCACACACCAACAGTGCCCTCCTGCCCCCAGCATTGCTCTGTCCAGCCCCCTCTCCTTCCCCGAGCATCTCCCTGGGCCTGGACATTTCCCTCCTGAGAGCCCTGCCAGGCTCACAGAGCCCATCCCACCCTCTGTGCCCTCACCTGTCCCACACAAACCTGCCTGTCTGCAGGGCCCTGCTGGGGCAGGGTCTGTCTGCAGGTGGGCAAGGGCAGCTCAGGAGAGCCCTGCTGGGCCCTGCAAAGGGGATGCTGGTGCTGCCCGGGGCTGGGGAGTGGCTGAAGGCCCTTTAGGAGGCTCCCATGAGAGAGACTGACCACCCAAAGTTACAGTTCTGGAGTCTTATAAATTACTCACCACAATCAGGTAGGTCAATCAATAAGGGAATTTATTAATTCGTTGATAAGGAACGAGCAAGCAGTGCTGGGGATGCGGGGAGTCCACGCTCCACCAACACATCCATCCTACACCCAGTCACTGCACTTTTTATAGGCAGTTTCTGGTTGGGCTGTGACATGTCTACTGTGCTGGGGTACAAGTCTGAGCAAACCCAAACATGTTGGCTAGCACTCAAGCAACAGTGGCTACAAGCCTCCACCAGGTCTGGACAAGGCTCAAACGTGTTCTCAGGTTACAGTCCTAGCAAGCAGTAACAAGTCTGTTCACATTCACACAAGCCCATGTTCTCCTTATACATAAAAAGTGGATACAATTCATAATTATAGTGACAAAATAATAAAAAAAAGTCAGAAATGTCAAAGTCTCAGATACCTCTAATGGGTCTGACTGAGGGACAAAAGTGAGAAAGTGTCCCCACGCAGCAGTCAGAGCAGGAAATTGGAGGTAGTGGTGACAAGTGGGGAGAAGGAGAAGGAGGTCCTGGTGCCCTGGGGCACAGCAGGGTCTGTGCCACCAAGAGCTGTGAGGAGACACCTTGTCCTGAGGCACTGGAGCCTCCTGGCACAGCCCCAGCAAGGCTGGGCACTGTCACCCCTTGTCCTGCCCTCAGCATCCCCCCCACATCCCAGTGGCCTCAGGGATCTGCTGGGATGAGTCTTTGGTCAGGAATGGCCTTGGGGTCCCCTTATGCTCCCAGGGACTGCAGGTTTTTCGGAGGACTTTGGGTTTTGTTTTTGCCTGGGAGTCTCTGAGAGATATGTGCTGTAATTAGTCCCTTGAGAGCCTTTGTCAGTAACAACACTCAGTGGGGCTCAAGGTACTTTGGGTTTTTTAAGGTACTTTGGAATTTCCTTTCCACACTGAGTGTCTGAGAGGTTTTTGTGCAATCCTGGCCTCCAATTCTCTCCTCCAAGGAGTCCATGAGGAGCCTGTGTGGGGATGGACCTCAGTGGGACCCATTAATGCTTTGAGACACTTTGGGTTTTCCTCTGATTTTGACTCCTGGAAAGGTTTGTGCAATCTCCTCTCTGGCCCTGAGGTTCCAGGGCTCAGCACCAAATGCACCACAGGGCTCACTGGGATCAAGCAAGTCCTGACCAACATAGGTCTGCCTTGATTTCCCTCTGCTCTGGTGCAGTTCATTAGGAAGTTCTTTTTTGTTAGTTATGGAGAAATATTTCAAAGGGCTTCTAATAAATCCACATTCCTATTTTAATGGATATCTTTCTCTCTTTAGAGCAGAGGTGATTGCAGTGACTGATACTGATCCATGGTCTCTCCTAAGGAGGTCTGGTCAGGTCAGAGAAGCTGTGCCTTGAGTTCTTGGAGAAATGGCTGCACACAATCAAAGAGGGGTCTTTCTTCTATTTTAGCAATCTAAACTCCAGTTTCCCCAGTGAAAACAGACACCTTCCTCAAGTGTGTACAAAGTCCAAGGTGTCACCAAGGAGGTTCCCCTTCCCCAAGGCATAACTGTGAAAAATGAGGTTCACTTTCCTGGTAAATTTTAAAAGGCTTAATTTAAAACAAACAAACAAACAAAACCCCCAAAACAGTAGGAGACAAAGACAATAAAGCAAAGGGTTAATAAGGCTGGGTTCTGGGCATTCAGCCAAGAGTACACACTAATTCAGAAAACACTTCTTTCAATGCATCAACATGTTGCATATTCATAGACTCTCATGCATTATTCAAAAACATTCCTTTTGAGCTCCCCCAGCCTGCCCATTCCTTCCATCCTGTAAATCAACATTCTTTATTTCTCTTTGTGGTTTTGTCTTGTTGTGGATGATCAATACATTTCTTCCCTGGGAGTCTTTGTGTCACTGCTATCTTCATCAGGGTAGGATAATCCAAGAACTTTAAGGATTTCCTGATTATCTTTTAACATACTTTGAGTTAGTTACATAACAAAAGCTTTTTATATCACTATGCTATAGTCCAAGAAAAAATATATTTATCACACTACTATTTCTAAGTTTTGTTAATAGCAGAACTAAAAGGAACTATATTCATACAGCAAAGTTTTCCAACATTATACATATAGAATTAATTTTAATATTTATAAAAGCCAATAATATAGTATGTACTTATAACAATATCCTCCCTCTTTCTTTTTATAAATCATTTGGCTTGAGCAATAATCCTTGTTTTCTAGCCTCCATTATTCACTACTTTTTTCTTAAATATTTTTTCCTTCTTTTAAGAGGTCTTCTATATTATTTTGTTTCTTTAGTACCATGATCTTTTGTGCCATTCCAGATATAGTCAATTTTGGATTTATAGGCCTTGTTACCACTTGCATGCCTTGGACTACACTGGTGTTCAGTCAAAACAGGTAATCAAACAAGGAAGAAATATCAGACCAGCTGTAGCAGATCAAAGGAAGAAGCCTAGCTTATTCCACCACTCTATTCCCAATATGTTATCCCACCAGCTAGTTTTTAGCATTGATTCACATTTTTGTACCGGTACATGAGTTATTTTTCTGACATCATATGTAGGATGGGATCCCCATTGTCATCTATTTTTAAAGAACAATCTGATGTATTAAATTTCCCGCAGACCCCTCCTTCTTCAGCTAACAAATAGTCTAAAGCCAGCCTATTCTGATATACTGCAACCCTTGTTAGGCATTGTTGACTTGCTACTAATTCCATTGCTCAATCAGTTTTGTTTGTTATCATCTCTAAAACCACTTGGAGTCTTATAATGTGATTTAGCATGTAAACTGGGGTTCGATATCCCCAACTCCCATCTTGTGCCCAGGCAGCTGGGTCGTATTTTTCCAATATAGGTTCAGAGGGCCATTCTGCATCTCCCCATTTTAAAAATCCTCCAATCAAATCCCTTTTCTTTCATTTTAGATCCTCATAAACTGGTATTCCCAATTGATCTCCATTTGGTCCTGGCAAAAGAAAAAATTCTAGCTGCATAATTCCCAGAGTACCGTACCATAATTCCCTTTCCACTGGGAGAGGAGGTCAGGATATGCTCTTTTTCCACATAACCAAAATAAGCTATCTGGTGCTTTCCAATAACCTGGCCCAGAGCCAGAGGTGATCCCTTGCCAAGGCTGTGCCGTGGCACCTGCCCTGTGCCACGCTGGCTGCTCAGGCACCGCGGGACCAGCAGCAAACCCCAGTGCCAGGAGCAAAGGCCGGGTCAGCCAGACAGAAAGGGTCAGGGCTGGGCACTGTTTCCATGGCAGGCACTGCAACACCACACCTGGGTCTCCTGTCCCGGCAATGGCCATGGAAACCCCTGGTAGGGCTTGATGGCACCGACACTGGCACTGAGACACTGCTGGGCCGAGGGCCATGGCAGCCACCCCTGGGCTACACCGGAACCAGGATTGCCATGGCAAACAGCAAAAAGCCCCGTTGCTACTGTCCAGTGCCACCACAACCTGCAGGAGACACTTTGCTGAGGTCGGATCCGTGGCTATCAACCTTTTTCCTGCCGTGGTGGGGACTGTCACGGTCACTCGCACTCAGGGCCCGTGGCCGGGCAGGGCTCCATGGACACAGGCACTGAGCCTGTGCCAGAGTCGGCTGCCATGGCAACCATCCCAAAGGCCATGGCCAGGGCTGGGGGCATGGAAAGGAACCCGTGGAGCCGAGGCCATGGTGGATGGCTAAGAACAATGGTTTGGGCTGGGGCAGAGGGAATTTCCTTCTGGGGCTGTGTTTGGGCTGCTTCTGAGCACAGGGCTGAGCACACAGAGATGGTTTTGCTCTTGCTGAGCTCGCACAGAGCCAAGGCCTTTCCTGCCCCTCATGCAGCCATGCTGGGGAAGGGCTGGTGGTGCAGCAGAGGTTGGGAGGGGACACAGCCAGGACAGGTGACCCCAACTGACCCTGGGGATATTCCAGACCAAAGGACATCATGATCAGTATATAAAGTGGGGGGAACAATGAGGAAGGGGGAATTTTAGAGTGATATTTTTTGTTTTCCTAGGATGAGGCCCTGTTTTGCTAGTAGACAAGTTCAGCACCGAAGACACAGACACCGACTTAAGGAACAGAGTAATTTATATAATGCAAAAGTGCAAAGAATTACAAAAGGAGAAGCTCAGCAATGCACCCAATCCTCACTACCAAAGATTGCCTGTAGTGATTAAGAGACAGCACCAGTTACCCTCAGGCTTTGCCATCCCCCAGGTGCACACATCAGCTGGGGGAAGCTGTCACAGCCAAGGGCTGCAGAGCCACCCCAGACACTGGGAGTCCCTGTAGGTGCACCCACCTTTGCAGGCCACGAGGCTCCAACCTCGCTGTGAGAGGGCCCAGCTTCTACACTGATAAACAAACAAGCTGACATTACTTCTAGTGAGGGAACACCTGTGTAACATATGATATAATGTAATTTGTGTAAAGTTGTAAAATAATGTAGAATAAGTAGTGCTTGTATGAATAAAATAATAAAAACTCAGAAACCAAAAAGAGGGCCATGGACGAAAAGGACACAAATTGCTTCATCACAGCATTGTAACATCCAACAAAAGCAGGACAACCCAGATTAACAAGTAAATAGCCGTGGCCACAGCAGAGATGGCTCTTTCAGGAACTGTCCAGGGAACACCCAGATGATGAGAGCCCAGCAAGCACCCACGATTAAAATAACCAGAGCCATCAGGAAAAAAACATCTGAATGTCAGCTTCCCATAAACCAAGACCTGCAAGATAGATCTCAATACCATCTTCCCATAAACCAGAACCAGCCTTCATCAGAATTCATCGTCTCCCAGAATATGGTTTTGTCCAGCTCAATGCAGTGAAAGAAAACCACGTGAATATGCTGAACGAGGAAAGGAGACAAAGACCTCTGCTCCAGGCTAGGAAAGACTGTATAAAAACTGGACTGACCAAGGTGGATTTGTGAACACTGGGGGATCAGAGGGTGTTCACCCAGCGCCGATCCCGGGCTCGGCATTGTCCCTCACGATTGTGGCTGTCAGGGAGCGTATCCCAGTCACAAAATAAATTATCGTTTATTTTTGATTATACTCAATTTGGCTGAATCTCTTTATTATCTATAACACCTGGCTTCATTCTCAGTTTGGTTTCTCCCAAAGCCTGGCCAGGCCTCACGGAGGAACCAAGGGAGGTGACTTTGACCATACACGCCCGAACAAAGCCAGATGTGGCCTTGTCTGGTTTCTAAATACAGGAAGATAAATCCATGTTTCACCAATGCACATATACAGAGATCATATTGCTAACAAAGCTTCAGTAATGAGCTGATACAAATATAACATTTGGTTGGAAGGTTCATCTAGAGGTCAGCTTTGGCTCAGGGCTACCTCTCTCAGGACCTGGTGTTCAGGCCTCAGTACTTCACTCAGTGCTTTGACCTAGAGATGAACTACAAACTTCATAGCAATTATTACCATAATAGAACCTTACATTTAGGTATTAGGCATAAAGGCATATGTTCTTGTACTTGTTCTTCAGTTAGGTGCTGTTCAAGTTCATTACTCAGAGCTGTTAGTATTCCTTTAAATTCACATTCCTTTTAAAACATGCCAGATTGGTTGCTATTCTGTATGCTCTTCATCAATTCCCCCCTTTTTCTTGAGACTGTGTCTCAATACTCCGTTTCCCAGCACAAAGTGTCACAACAACTCTAACATGGAACCATAACACACCAAGTGCTCACACTGCAATGATTACAGTGACTGCAACAAACTCATTTCACAGCAGCCTCCAATTTGGAAGCCAATCCCACCATGAAGAATTTTCTTCTTTCTGCCACTCCTCTGCTGCTCTTTCTATCGAGGTGATGCCTGACTGGACTTCAAACACAGCACTGATAGACATTCCTGCAACATTCCTCCCCTAGAACAGCACAGGCTCCTCCCTGGCCAGCAAGCAGAGAATCCAAGGTCATGTGGCAAAGTGAATTCACCCCAAATTTGGGTGGTTTGTTAAATCCCAAAGGAATTGGTGGCTCCAGTGGCTTTGGGGGGACACAGGGTGTGGGGACACCTGGAAATTTCCCTTTTAAAACTTGTTTGGGGTATAAAGGAGGAGCCACCCCCTTCCTCACCTTTTGTGGGGTTCACAGCCCCCCCCTTGAGGAATTCAGCCACAACTCACATCCAATTTAACCATTTGATTCCGTTTTCCACTTACATATTCCCCTTAAACGCAGCATTGTTCAGGAAAAAGAGGGAAAATTTTGTATTGAGGAGAAGCTTTGGATTCACAAAATTTGGGAAAATAAAAATGAAAAATCCAGAGTGAGCTTGGAGGAATTTATGGGGACATTTGGATTTTGGGGGGCAGGGGGGCTCAAGCACCAGGATCAACCAGAATCTGGTGTTAATGTGGATGAAATCCAATAAAAATTGTATTAGAATGCAAAGATAGCACAGTAATGTTGAAATGTGGGTAAAAGCAGAATAAATTCTGGTAGTTCTTGGGGAAGCACCCCAAAAACTGCTGGGGATCCACCTGGGGTCAGTCTGGAGTCACCCCCTGCAGGGGAGGGGGAGCAGGGGATCCCTGGGGTGAAAAATTGGGGAAAATGAGGATTGTGACCCTCAGTGCGTGTCACCCCTGGGGCCGGTGTCACCTCTGTGTCACCCCCCAGCCCTGTGGGTTTTCTGGGGGTGTCTGTGGGTGGGGGCTGTTCCATCCTGGGGTCTCTGGGGGTTTTCTGGGGTGTGGGTGGGGGGGTCTGTGCCAGAGTGGGGGATGGGCTGCTGCCAGTGCCCGGGGGGGCTCTGCTGGGGTGGGGGTTGGGCACCCGGGGTGAATGATGTGAATCAAGTGAATAATGTGAATAATTCCAATAATGCCTTCCTTTCCTGGGCTCAATCCCAGAGCCCAGCTGAGCATTCCTGGTTGGGCTCTCCTGGAATTCCAGCAAATCCCCCTCTGTGGTGGCACATTTTGGAGATCAGGGATGCTGGATAAAAAATTATTCATCAGATACACCACACTCACCATGCAGTTCTTCTCTACTTTATTTTTTAATCTATCTCTTAAAAATTGTTAATAAATGAAAGAAAAAGGGCAAAGTGGCCCAAATATCTGTGCAGTTCTTCCACATCATTCCCTAAGCAAACAAAAAAAGACCCCAAAACCACCCAAAAACAGAACAGAAAGAAGCAAAAATAAACCTTGTCCACAAAACCATCTACAGCCACCCCAAAGCCCCTCCTAAACCCATCTGATTGAATCTAATCTAATCTAGTCTAGTCTAATCTAATCTCCATCTCTACTAGAGATTGAAGAGGGTCAGGGAGTCCCAATCCATCCCATCCCCGCCGGGCAGGGAGCTCGGGATGTTGGCAGCCCCCTGCTCGGCGGGGATGCAGCTGGGGAGGGTCTCACTGCTCTCCCCGTGCCAGGCCGCCTCCAGGAAAGCCGTGGCCAGCACGGTTTCATCCAAAGCCGGCTTGGCGGGGCTGAGCTCAGGCAGGAGCGGCTCTTGTGGCCAGTCCAGGTGCTGCAGGTCGCTGAGAAAGGAGAATTCTCCTTGCTCCGGGCCGAGATCGAGCAGAGCTTCCCAGTCAGCGCTGTCCTTCAGCTCCGGCAGCTCGCCCGGCTCCTCCTGGGCGCTGCTGGGCAGCCAAGAGGCCTCGGCAGCTGCAGGGGGATTCCAGCTGTGGCCGCTTTCCAACTCCTCGAACTCGCGCAGCAGCTGCTGCAGCTCCGCGCCCACCTCGAGGCAGCTGCGGGCGGGGCTGGGGCAGCGACAGGCCCCGGGATCGGCACTGGGATGGGCACTGGGATCGACTCCGGGATCGGCACTGGGATGGGCTCCGGGATGGGCACTGGGATGGGCTCCAAGATCGGCACTGGGATGGGCACGGAGATGGGCTCCGGGATGGGCACTGGGATGGGCTCCGGCATGGGCACCAGGATAGGCATCACGATGGGCACTGGGCTGAGCTCCGCGATGGGCTCCGCGATGGGCTCCGCGATGGGCTCCGGGCTGGGCTCGTCTGCCCGACCCCGCCAGGATCTGCTTTGAAAGCCTCCTGCGCCCTTTGCAGCTGCTGTTCCTCAGCCCCTCAGCGTACTGGGGGCGAAGCTTCCAAAAGGCGCCTCTGCCCGGCTCGCCCTTCTCCCGGGGCACCTTGATGAAGCGCTTGTTGATGCACAGGTTGTGCCGGATGGAGCTCTGGGTGCAAAAGAGAGCAAAGCGCGGGGGTGAAGTGCTGCCGGTGGCATCAGCACGGCCACGGGAGCGCGGCGCTGTGCAAAGAGCCCCGGGCAGCCCAGCAGGGCTCCAAAGCTCCTCCTACCTGCCAGGTGGGATGGGCGCGGCGGAAATAGCAGAAGTTGTCACTGATCCACTTGCAGATGGCAGCCAGGCTGAGTTTGGGCTCCTTGCTGGCTTCCATGGCCATGCGGATGAGGGTGGCGTAGGAGTAGGGCGGCTTGAGGTGCGCGTTGTTCTTGTAGTCCATGTCCCCGGGGAGGGGAGGGGACAGGGCCAGGGTGGCGGTCACCGCGCTGGCGCCGGAGGACGCGGGCGAGCGCGGAATGTCGATGTAGTGGCAGAGCTCCCCGGCGCTCAGCGGGAAGCCTGGGCACTGAAAATCCACCAGGCTCACCAGGTTCTCCCAGATGCTGCAGCGATCCTCGGGGTCCTGCGAGATCGGGGCCAGGCCCAGGTGCGCGCCCGTCAGGTTGGCGAGCCACAGCAGCTCTGGCTCGCCACCGGGGCGCTCGTCCTGGCTGCAGCTCGGCTGTTCCTGAGCTCCGAGCGCGGGGCTGGAGCACACCATGGCTGCTGTTCCCGGGAACGGAGGCGATGGACGGGGCGGCTGCTGCAGGGAGAAGAGGCACGGAGAGGGTTGAGGTTCTGAGAGCGCAGAGTTAAAATGGGTCTAAAACGTGGGAATTGTAAAAAATAGATTGCGGGGTGGAAAGAAAAGTTGAGTCTGGTAGGCCTGGGAAAGGGAACTTTGTCTGCACCTGCGTAATCATCATATGATAAATACGAAATATCTCAAAATATATATAATAATAAATATATATATATATAAGTATAAATCAATATTATATAAATAAAAATATAAAATAAAAATATAAAATAAATAATATAAATAATATAATATAAATATAAATATAAATATAAATATAAATATAAATATAAATATAAATATAAATATAAATATTTTTTGGTAATTGAATTATTGTTTAACCATAGCAAGAATCATGAGTAAGGATATTTGCGGGTCCTAGTGAAAATTACAATACATACTCGGATAAGATCAATGTATACAATAGAACAATATGGGTTTAATAATTAATATACAGTTATGTAATGAAAAGGGTATAAAAACAATTCCATCTGGAATCCATGTCGGGGTCAGATTTGGGGTTGTGCCCCTGATTCCCAGAGCTCTTCAATACAAACCCCTGCATTTAATGCCCCTGTGCTGATGCGTTTCCACGCTCAGTTCAGTGCCCGGCACCGGCAGGGCCAGCCCCGGGTGTTCCCGGTGCCCCCGGGGGCTGCAGCAGCCCCGAGCCGCGGGGACATTCCCTCCAACCCCCGTGCCCCGTGCGGGGCTGGCACTGCCTGGGGCTGGCACTGCCCAGCGAGGGTTTAGCCACAGAGAGAATGAAAGAAATCAATCAGCATCCCCTCCCCGCGCTTAAACAACACAAATCCAGTCCTGCAGCCACCAAGCAAAGCTGTTTCTCGCACCTGCCCCGGGATTGAGGACGGGAACTCAGAGCCCATCACCCCTAAAGACTCTAAAACACTCGTCCATCCCTATCCCATCCCTGCCACCAACTTCCTTCGCTTCGATGCTGTTTGTTGGCCATTCCTCCCTTGCCCCGGCCCCCAAAACCAACCTGCAGCAGCGGCGAGCGCCGGCAGCGCCCCAAGCGCGGCGCGTCTCCAGGCGAGCCGGCAGCTCCGGGCTCTGGGCAGCGCCGGGCGGGGGATGCGGGGCTGGCTCGGGTGCGGGCTGGTGGCTTTTGAGGCAGGAGAGAGAGAAGGAGAGACGCCAAGAGAGGGGCAGAGCGGGCGGAGAGCAGCCGCTGGCCCGGCGGTGGCGGCGAGAACTGCGGAACCCCGGGCGCGCGGGGGACGCCGCCGTTTGGGGCGGGGGGCGCGCGGGTCGCCAGTGCCACGAACGGGCATTTCCTCGAACGGGCGCCAAACGGGCTCCTTCGGAGCGGGGGGGTGTGCGGGGGGCAGCGCCCAGCCCCCGGCATCCCTCACTCCTCGAAGCCCCCAGCCCATGCAGGAGTCGCAGCTTGTGCGGCTCAGGAGAGAGAGAGATGAGTGGATTTTGGAAGAGCAGGAGCGCAGAAAAGATGAAAAAGCAACGCGTGGAAAAGAAGAAGGGGCAAGAGCACGGCGGAGATCACGGCTCGCCCCGTCCTGCCGCCCCCCGGGAGCCCCAGAGCCGCGGATGGAGCCCGGGGACCCCCAGAGCCGCGGATGGAGCCCGGGGGTGCGGGGGGACCCCCAGAGCCCAGAGCTTGGGCTGCAGCCAGCACCAGCAGCCCCGAAGGCTCCGTCCTGCCCCCCCTTCGGCTGCTCCTTGTGCCCCCACCCGATTCTGACACCTGTGACCCCCCCCAGCCCTGAGGGTAAAGGTGAGGGAGAGGGGGGACTGGCAGAGCACGAATTAAAGGATTATTGGGATGTGTCCTTGTTGAAATCACAAGATCACAGTCAGAGGTTTGTAAGGGGAATCCCCCACCGCCCCTGAGCCCCCTGCCCTCCCCAGGGGTCTCCCCGAGCCCGCTGCCCCCAGCCCCACTCCTGCTTTAGTGCCCTCCTATTGAGATGGGCTCAGAGTTCCTCTCTTTGGCAAAGAAACTTTGGGATCCACACGTTGGTGAATGTCGTGGCTTTTCCCGATCGGCAGCTCCATCAGCTGTGGAACTGCTGCAGTGGGAATTCGACACCTGGGGCTGTCGAGCTTTTTCTCCTGGTCCCTTTAGTTGGGAGTGTCCCTGGTGCCGCTCGCTTCGGATCCTGGTTCCGTGTGACCGAAGGCTCGTGAGGGCGCACGGAGCTGAGGAGGAAATGCAGATACCAGGGTGGGTGGGCGGCTCCACGGGACTTTTCCTGCCCCTCCTGTGCCTTGCCTGGCCTTTCCCAACCCCCCTTGTGCTATTTTACCGACCCCCTTCCTTCGACTCCATGCCCTGCATTGCCTTTCTCACCACCTTGGCTCCCCACTCCATTTCCCCCGGCATTGCTTTGCCTTGCCTGCTCTTCATCTGATTCTTCTTTCCTTGCCCACCCCTCTCCAGCCTTGCCTGAGTCCCCGCTGGAGCCCCCTGCCCTGCCCTGAATTCCCCCTGCCCTGCCCAGGTGTGTGCCCAGGTGTGTGCCCCCAGCATCACCCCCCCTCAGCTCTGTGCCCCTCCCCACCCCTGGGGGCAGTGGGAGCTGCTGTCCCCTGCCAGGGCTGTCACCTGCCCTGCTGGCTGTCCCCAGGTGCAGGGGGGTGCCCAGCCCCAGCTGGCCCAGCTCTTGGCTCTCAGGGCTTTGTTCTCTGGCTCTGTGCTGGCGCTCAACAGGCTCCGTGTGGATCACGTGGTGAGTTCAGCTCAGCCCAGGTGAGCCCCAAACCAGCCCAGGTGCAGGTAAAAAGCTGCAGAGAAGCCCTGGGCCCATCCCCACACTGTGGCAGCAGCTGAGGGGGGCTCAGGTAAGACCCCACCTGCAGTGCTGCCTCCAGCTGTGCCCCCCCAACACCTGGAGGGTGTGAATGACCCCAGGGAGGGTTTGGGGCAGCAATTTCCACCTGTGCAGGTGTGAAGGCAGCAGGTGGGAGAGGGATTTCCCCATCCCTGGAACCCTTCAGGTGCTACCAGGCTTGGTGGAAGTACCTGAAGGGCTCCCAGGCTGTTTTGGGAGGGGCTGGGCGTGTCCCAGGTGCTCTCTTGTCCCCACAGAGGGCCCTGAGCCAGGTGCTGTTCCTCACGCCCTACCTGCCGGCCGCCCTGCTGCGGCAGCGCCTGCACAGGCACCTGCCTTGGAGGTCTTCTCCAACATAAATCCATTGTTTTAATGCTCTCTGGCCCATGTGCATCTTCCACACCCAATTGGGAAGAGATTGGGGGAAATCCCATGACTTTGGAGACAGTGGGTAGAAACTCCTCCAAAAATCGCTGTTTCCAGAACACCGTGGAAGAGGCCATTTGGAGTGGCTCCACAGCACAGGAAACCAATGAGGAGGAAAAGCCCTGGAGATCCCTCACGAGGGTGGGCTGCAAACACAGATCTTGGGTATCTGAGGAGGAAAGATCCAGCCTGGGCCAGAGAAGTGCACAGAGCTGCAGCCAGAGCTCAGAGTTTGGGGTCCATGAGCAGCATCATGATGAGGAGAAGCCCCACGAGTGTTCGAATTGTGGGAAGAGCTTCAGCAAGAGATCCTCCCTGATCTGCCACTGGAGAGTCCATGTGGGGGAACGGCCCTACGAGTGTGGAGCGTGTGGGAAGGGCTTCAGTACAAGATACAAACTGATCCGCCACCAGATGATCCACACTGGGGAGAGGCCCTACGAGTGTGACAAATGCAGGATGAGGTTTCAGACCAGCTCCAATCTCCTCAGGCATCAGCGCATTCACACAGAGGAGAGGCCCTTCCGCTGCCCCAGCTGTGGGAAGGGCTTCAAATACAACTGCTGCCTTGTCTCCCACCTGCGTATCCACACTGGGGAGAGGCCCTATGAGTGTTCTGAGTGTGGGAAGAGCTTCTCACAGAGCTCACACTTGACCACGCACCAACGGAGGTACCACTAAGGGAAGCCCTGTGAGTGCCTTGAATGTGGGAAGAGCTTCATGTGCCGCTCCAGCTCCGTTCTCCATTACAGGATCCGTGCTGGATGATCCCAGTGTCTCCCAGTGGGCAGAGCCCCAGTGATCTGTGTTGGGAAGACACCTGGCTGGGGGGGCTCCACATTCTCCTGGCTTCCCTTGGGTACCTGGATACATCCACAGACCAACATCACAAATCCATTGTGGAGAGCACATTTGTCGACTTCTGACCCCAGAAAAATATCATTTGTTGCATCTTCTGGTGGCATCAAGCAACACTGGGTGGCCTTGGAGGTCTTCTCCAATAAAAAACTATCGTTTTAATCCTCTCTGGCCTATGCACATCTTCCACATCCAAATGGGAACAGACTGGGGCAAATCCCATGATTTTGGAGACAGTGGAGTGGAAACCCCTCCAAAAAGGGTTCTTCCCACCCAGCCAAGCATGTGGATGCTCTGCCAGCAGGGACACGTAAATCTTCTTGTTTTGGCCTTGAAACAAAAAGGTTTCTGTTCATCCCTTTGAAAGTTCTGAAATTAGAGTAAAAATAAAGATGTTGAAGTAATGCATGGATGGGGAGATGTGTCCTGGTGGCAGCGTCCCCACGGTGTGGTGACATCGTCCCCTGCTGTGTGTCTTGGTGGCATTGTGTTGCCTCCCCTCTGTATGTCCCCATCCCCTGCCATGTCTCCCTGTCCCCAGCCACCAGCAGGGCCAAATGTTGTAAGGCTGAATTGGGTTGGGACCCCAATGGAATCTCCATACAAATCTGGGCCTTCTGTGTGTGCACCAGCCAAAAACTATATTTAGTTGCTGTGTTTTGCTGTTCGTTCACATGCTTCTTTCACACACTAGCTGTTTCTGTGTATTTCATTGTTTAGACTAGTATTCACAACAGGTGCACAGCATGAGAAAATTTTAGGAGCTTTTCGATAACTTGTTTGAAACACCCCAAGGCCCCTGGAACAAAAACTATCTTAAATTGGGAGAGAAGATGTTGAAAACATCGAATACCAAGATTAGAAGATTCAAGACAGCAGGGGGACAGCAAGGATCTTGAAGACCACCAATGACAGACTTTTGGGGGGTTGAAGGGGTGGATCAATATCCTAAAATTACCAATTGTGAAGTGCATCTCCACATGGGTGATGGTTGTAGAAATGTATAATTGGGGTGAATTGTAAACAATAAATTGGCTTCTGCAAAATCATATTGATGTGCTGTTCAAAGTCCAGTTTGTTCCTGCAGCCAAAGTCCCTGAGGTCCTGGGCTCTCCGAGGGGAGTCATCCTGCAGTGTCCCCATGTCCTGCAGAGTGTCCCCATGTCCCTCAAGCTGCCCCTATGTCATGCAGGGTGTTCCTGTGTCCCTCAGGATGTTCTCATGGCTGCTCCTGGCTCTGAGCATCTGCACTTGCCCTAGCACAGGCAGGGGCACACCATGGCACAGGTAGGGAAACCCTGTGACACCCTGTAACACCCCACAATATCCTTTGTCCTCTGATTTTAGGTTCTTTCCCCCTCTTTTGGGTTCATTGCCCCCTGGTTTTGGCCTTTTCTGTGCTTGTTTGGATCCTTTCCATCCTTTCCCCCAATTTTGGGCATCCTCCCCTTGACTTTGGCACATTTTTGGGTGCATCCCTCCTCTCCAACCCCCTCCGCACCTCTTAGCCGCCCTTGTTCCCCTCCACCCCAGCCCCCTTCTCCACAGATGTTTCCCCAGCTGTGTCCCCAATTATCCTCCCATGCTACATGGACTCGGTTCTTGCCATCCTGGATGCCCTTGAGACCCCAGCCCGGGGCTGTGGACCTCCTCTTCCAGTGATCCAGAGCTGGCCCAGCCGCCAGGGGACACTGGTGGCCCCGGGACTCCAGGTGAGTGGCCTGGTGAGGTTGGTGGGAGGGTTTCGGGTCATCTTGGGACTGACTGTGGGTCTTGTCCACTCTGCAGTGAAGAGCAGCCAGGGCCAGGGAGCCTGGGATGGATGGGGGCAGGAGAGGTTGGACACTGGTCCAGATGGACACCAGAGCCGTGGATCCCACTCTGGATGGACACTGGTCTGGAGAGACACCAGAGTCACAGATCTCAGCTGGACACTGGTCTGGACAGCCCTTGGCCCTGCAGCCCCCCGGCCCAGGCAGCTCCCAGCCCAGATGACCACCAGTCTGGACACACCCTGGCCCAGCCCACTGGCCCACCAGCCCATCCCAGTAGCCCTAACCCCAAAACTGCCCAAAATAAACCCAGTTCCAGAAGATCAGCTCTGGGTGATTCCTGCAGAGTGAGTGGGAAACTGAGGCACGAGCTGGAGAGGTGACTTTGTGGTGACAGGAGGGACCTCAGGACCCATCCTGGAGACCAAAACAAGCATTCACACCCTCAAATTGTCACTGCAGCATCTTGAGAACCCCAGCTGTCACACTGGGGGGACTCCAGGAGCCACCGTGACCACACAGTCCCTTCGAGGAATGACCCGCAGTAGGTGACAAATTGGCAGGTGGAGGTGACAAAAAGCACAGGTGCCACCTTGGGGATAGTACAGAGAAGGGGTCCTGTGGTGCCAGCAAGTTCCCCTCCAACTGAGGGGCACCCTAGGCTGACAAAGGGGGGGTCAGGGGTGTTCCCAAGGTGAGAGGGGAGTGGGTTTGGTGGGGAAGTGTGGTTGGGGCTCGACAGAAATGCCTCCAGCCTGTGCCCAGAGCACGGGGGTGGCAGGGCACCTCTTACTCTGTCACTGTGTTCCCCTGTTACTTTGTCCCCTGTCACCCTGTCTCTGGTCATCCACTGTAACCCACTGTCTCCTCTGCTGGGCAGGAGGGATGGTGGCACTCCCAGATGGGTGACCAGGTGGATCTGCACTCGCCTGCCATGGGAGCAGTTGTCAAATGTGACCTGGGGACACTGGATGGCACTGTCATTGGTATGTCACTGTCACCATCATTGCCACCACCACTGTCACTGTCATTAGCACTCTCACTGCCACCATCACTGTCACTGTCACTGCCATCATCACAGTCACTGTCCAAGCACTCACTGGCTGCCCCCCAGGGAATGCAGGGGTACCAGGGAACAGCCAAGGGACAGAGGGACAGATAAGGGACTGAAGGATACTCAAGAGGAACACAAGGGGGACATGAATTGGACACCAGGAGAGACATGAAGTACACAAAAGGGACAGGAGAGGATACAAGAAGGATACTCAGGGGACACTGGGGACACTTTGGGACATTTAGGGACACTCAGGGACACTCACAGTATCAGTGAAGGTGTAGCAGTCGGGGATTTTGTGGTTCAGCAGCATTTCGATGTTGATGGCCTTGAGTGGGAACATCACAATGACATTGATCAGTCTGAGGGGACAAAAACACTGCAAGAGGCCTCAAAATCATCAAACGAAAGGAAAAAAATCCACCTCAAAATCCCAAAGAAACCAATGAAAGAGGGAAAACTCTGCCCCAAAAAATCCCCCAAAAAAACAACAGGAAAGGGAACAAATCTGCTCCAAAAAGTCCCAAAAACCTCGTGAGTTCCTGAAGTCCCAAAAAAACACTTGGAAAAGGAAAAATTCGACACCAAAATCCCCCAAGAATTAGAATTCCACCCCAAAATCCTTACAAAAAAAGATGAAAAGGAAAATTGCCACACCAAAATCTCAAAAGTCCAACGAGAATGGAAAATTTCACTTGAAATCCCTAAAAGCCCCAGGAGTCCCCAAAATCCCCCCCAAAAACCCTAGAAAAGGAAAAATACTGCCCCAAAATCTCCAAAAAAACAAAAGGAAAGGGAAAACTGGGCCACAAAATCCCCCTAAAAAATCCTGCGAAAGGGTAAAGGGAATCCTAGGAAAGGGAAAATTCCACTCCAAAATCCCACACAAGAATTTGGAAATAGGACTGCAAATCTCACACTGGGATTTTAGGAATGGGAAATGTCCCTGGGTGGGATTTTTGGAGGGTTTGGGGATTACCTGTGGAAGCCACCTGGGACAGTGCTTGGCATCATGGCACAGCAGCTGGACACCGGGTGGGGATTGGGACTGGACAATGGACACTGGGACTGAGGCTGGACACTGGGAGTGGACACTGGCACTGGGATTGGAGCTGGACACCAAACCAGGATGAAGATAAAGCCCCTTGCCTGGTACTGGGAGCTATTGGAGGGGTACTGGGGGTGCTGACTGCTCCCCCCTAGAACAGGACGAGGAACCCCCGGATTGGGGCGGGGAGCTCCGAAAATGAGACCTCCCCCTCCCCGAGCTCCCAGTCAGCAAGATCAGGTGCGACAGCCCTGACCCTGTCCCTATCTCAGTCCCCGTCCCCATTCTCGGTCCCTGTCCCTATCCCGGCCCGTATTCCCAGCCCCTGTCCCTATTCCCGTCCCTCTCCCCTCTCACCAGACGCCGCCGCCATCGCTCCGGACCTCAGCGGCCCTCACGTGACAGGGAAACATCGCGTTCCTCTCGCGCACCAATCATAGCGCGCGACCGCTCCTAGATTTGCATAACCACGCCCTCGAGCTTGGTCCCGCCCACCACCGGCTGCAGCCGGGTCTGGGCTCTGTTTCCTCCCAGTAAGAGCCGAACTGGGAGGAAAAGCACTCCCAGTTGCTTCCAGGTGCTCTCAGGATCGCTCCCAGTGCTCCCAGTATCGGTCCCAGCGCCGCGCGGGGCGCAGCCACTTGGGAACCCCTCAGGGCACAGCGCGGCTGCTTTTGGGTGTCGGCACCTGCTCGGGCTTCAAATACAACTGCTGCCTTGTCTCCCACCTGCGCATCCACACTGGGGAGAGGCCCTGTGAGTGCTCCCAGTGTGGCAAGTGCTTCAGGACCAGCTCTGATCTGATTGTCCACCAAAGGAGCCACACGGCTGAACAGCCCTACGAGTGTGATAAATGCAGCAAGAGGTTTCCAACCAGCTCCAGTCTCCTCCAGCACCAGCACATTCACATAGAGGAGAAGCCCTTCTGTTGTCCCGAATGTGGGAAGGGCTTCAGGTACAAGTCCAACCTCGTCACCCACCGGCGCATCCACACCAGGGAGAGGCCTTATGAGTGTTCTGAGTGTGGGAAGAGCTTCTCACAGAGCTCACACTTGACCACGCACCAACGGAGGTACCACTAAGGGAAGCCCTGTGAGTGCCTTGAATGTGGGAAGAGCTTCATGTGCCGCTCCAGCTCCGTTCTCCGTTACAGGATCCGTGCTGGATGATCCCAGTGTCTCCCAGTGGGCAGAGCCCCAGTGATCTGTGTTGGGAAGACACCTGGCTGGGGGGGCTCCACATTCTCCTGGCTTCCCTTGGGTACCTGGATACATCCACAGACCAACATCACAAATCCATTGTGGAGAGCACATTTGTCGACTTCTGACCCCAGAAAAATATCATTTGTTGCATCTTCTGGTGGCATCAAGCAACACTGGGTGGCCTTGGAGGTCTTCTCCAATAAAAACCCATCGTTTTAATCCTCTCTGGCCAATGCACATCTTCCACATCCAAATGGGAACAGACTGGGGCAAATCCCATGATTTTGGAGACAGTGAAAGGGTTCTTCCCACCCAGCCAAGCATGTGGATGCTCTGCCAGCAGGGACACGTAAATCTTTTTGTTTTGGCCTTGAAACAAAAAGGTTTCTGTTCATCCCTTTGAAAGTCCTGAAATTAGAGTAAAAATAAAGATGTTGAAGTAATGCATGGATGGGGAGATGTGGTAGACAATGACACAGGTGAGGTCATGGATGGGGACATGAGGGGACACAGCCTTTCATGGGGACATAGACATGGATGGAGACACAGGCCTAGCTGTGGACATAAGGGGACGTGGACATGGGTGGGGACATGAACTGCAACAGCATCAATGCCACAACCTGTGCCACCACAGTGTCACCTGCACCTCATCTCAGCCATGGCTAAGATGGTTGCCCAATGCACCACATCCCCACTGTCACTACTGCAATATCCCAGCCAAATGTCACCACCCACCAGGGTGGGAGGGTTGTTGACAAGTTGTTGTCAGGGCTTGTTCAGCTGGTGAAAAGCAGTGTGGAAGCAAGTGACAGCCACCAGGGTGTCCCAGGGCCACCACGTTCAGGGGACCCCTGGGGGACAGGGCAAGGATCAGTGCCACGTGGGGTGTCACTAGAGGTGTCCTAGTGGCAGTGTCCCCACAGGTGTGGTGACATTGTCCCCTGCTGTGTGTCCTGGTAGCATTGTGTCCCCTCCCCTCTGTCCCCATCCTCCACCATGGTTCCCTGTCACCCCTCTGTGTGTCTCAGTCCCCTTCCATGTGCCCCTGTCTCTCGTCCTGTGTTCCTGTCCCCCACCCCCAGCGTGGCCTAAGTACCTGAGGTCCCAGGCCCGTGTCCTTCAGGGTGTCCCCATGTCCCTCAGGATGTTTCTGTGGCTGCTCCTGGCACTGAGTGTCTGCACTTGCCC
The DNA here is from genome assembly GCF_903797595.1 of Erithacus rubecula. Taxonomy (NCBI): domain Eukaryota; kingdom Metazoa; phylum Chordata; class Aves; order Passeriformes; family Muscicapidae; genus Erithacus; species Erithacus rubecula. Next base: position 14,471 of record NW_027635505.1, on the reverse strand, counting down.
CAGCACAGGTAGGGACAAGCCGTGACACCCTGTGACACCCCATGAAAACCTTTCTCCTCTGATTTTGGGTCTTTCCCCCTATTCTGGATACTTGCTCCCCTATTTTGTGTCTTCCCCTCTTTTGGGTCTTTCCCACTTATTTTGTTTCCTTTCCCCTTATTTTGGTTCCCTTCCTCTTTTTTTGGATAATTTCCTCCCTTTTCCACCCTTTCCCCCATATTCAGGCACCTTCCTTCTTCTGGTACTTTTGTGGATGCCTTTCCCCTCCTCCAGTCCTCTCCCCACCCCTTAGTCCTCCTCACCCCCCCACTGGTTGCCCCCCAGTTGTTGCCCCACACCACATGGACTCGGTGCTCACCATCCTGGACACACTTGAGACTCAGGCCTGGGGCAACTCCCCCAGCACCGCCACGGCCTTGGGGAGGGGGTTGGGGGTCTGCAGCACCCCGGGGTGCTGAGCGGTGCTGGGTGAACGCCCCCCGGCTCTCACTGCAGACCAGTGGCAGCTCCTGGCCGAGCTCCTCCGCCACGACCCGGTGACCCCGGAACTGGGGGCGGTGCTGGCCCCCGACAGCTGCCCAGCTGTTGGTGTCCCAGTGTTCTGCCCTCCTCCGGGAATAAACAACCTCCTGGGACACCCCCCCAAATCTCCCCAAAGGGCATTTGTGGCTTAGCTTTGGAGTCCTTCAAGCTCCAAAAATCTTCCCCACACCCTCAAAAACTCCCTCTGATGGAGACCCCAGGGGCGAGCTGCCCCTCTGCGGTCACTGTGAGATGGGGGGACAATGTCCCAGGGGCGGGAGGGCTGCGGACACAGCGAGGGCTGGACTGCGTGGTCCCTCCGCTTCCAGTTCCTGCTCCTCATCCTCTATCCCAGCTCTTCCTCCCCCTCCTCCTCCTCTTCCTCCTCATCTTAATCCCTCCACCTCTTCTCCTGCTGTTTCTCCATCACCGCTCCCCCATCCCCACTGCTCCTGCCCCGTTCCCGAGCCCTTGCAGCCCGTGGCAGGAGCAGGGATGGAGCCGGGACAGGTTGGGATGGGCAGCGCGGAGCTCTCGGCTGCTGCCACCCACTGGAGGTGGGGGGAACCCGGCCCGGGGAAAAGGAGAGGGAAACTGGGAAAACTGGGGGACAGCAGATCCAAAGTGGGGCTTGCTGGGGACCCTGGGTGGGAAATTCCATCCCTTTGGACTCTTCCCAGACACCTGGAGATGCTGGAGCAGGGACTGCAGAGATGGGTGAGGGATCCCAAAAGTGGGATTTTGGGGACAGGATCTGTGGGAATGGAAATGTCCTGCTCCTTTACCAGGGCAGGGTCACACCTGAGCCAGGTGTGCAGGGCAGGACCTTGCCCTGAGCCTTAGCACTGTCCCACCTGCAGTATCTGCTTCCCCTCGGCCTCTTCCTCCTGTGGCCACAAGCCCAGCTTGGTGTTGAACAAAGGGGCTGGGCTGGGGTCATCCCATGGTGGGGGCTGCACACCCCATCTGCCCCCTCTCCAAATTCCCTCCTGGGGGCTGCAGGAGCTGGGGCAGGAGCCCTGTGGGGAGGGAAAAGGGGGTGACATCAGGATTGGGTTATAGTGGAGTTGTAACTGTGGCCAGGAAAGAGCAGGGTGAGAACATGAGAGAGGAACAAGTGTACACACAGGCAGGGCAGGGCAGGAGCTGCTCCAGGGGCTGGAGCTGATTGCCCTGACATTCCATGGTGCAGCCCGTGCTGAGGCAGCCGGGCCCCTGCAGCCCATGGAGGGCACGGAGTGCAGAGATGCACCTGCAGCGCCTGGAGGAGCCCGTGCCGGAGCAGGGGGATGCCTGAGAGGAGACTGGGACCCCATGAGAAACCTGTGCTGGAGCAGGGACCTGGCAGGGACCTGCAAACCCGTGCAGAGAGGAGCCCACGCTGCAGCAGGATCCTGGCAGGACTTGTGAGCCCATGCAAGTGTGACCCACGCTGCAGCAGTTTGTGAAGAACTGCTGCCTGTGAGATGAACTCACCTTGGACAAGTTCATGGAGAAGCGTCTCTGGGAGGGACCCCTTGGTGCAGCAGGGGAACGACTCCTCTCCCCAAGCAGCTGGAGAAAAACACATGAACTTAGCAAACCCCCATTCCCTGTATCCCTGCACTCACTGGGGCAGGAGGTAGAGCTGGGAAGGAGGGAGGGATGGGCAGAATGTGTTTTTTAAGCTTTATTTTACTACTCACTATCCTGTTCTGATTAGGAGATCAAGATATTCAATTAGTATCTCTAATTATGAACCTGTCTTTCCCATGATGGCATTTGCTGAGTAATCAGCCCTAGTCCCTATCACAACCTATGAAACCTTCATTCTGTTTTCTCTCTCCTGTCCATCTCTGGAGGGGAGTGAGAGAGCAGCTCTGATGGGTGATTGAAATCCAGCCAGGGTCAATTGACAACACTTCCTTTCTCTCATCCTTTCTTTCTTTCCAGAGGTCACAGTGCAGAGGCTGAGTGGGGCTTTGATGGGAGGAGTGAAGATGTTGGGGAGCAGCAGGGACAGGAGCCCCAGGGATGTGGGACAGGCATGAGAGGGGCCCAGGCAGCTGGCAGGGGGCAGCAGGACAATGACCCTGACAAGGTCAGGTGCACAGGGCAGATGTTGGCAGATCTGGCAAACCTGGGGCCATCCAAATACACCTTGACTATGACAATTAATGCTGATAACAACCCAGAGACAGTGGGTTCTGTCACCAACAAGCTCAGAAATTATGAGAGTGTGATCAATGGCCCAATGCAGGCTCATGTCTCTGCTGTGGTTAAGGAGCTCAAAGAGGAGTTTAAGGAAGAGATGAGGGAGATAAGGGAAGAGGTGAGGAAGATCAGTGCAGCATCAGTGCCAGTCACAGGCTCCAAAGTCAGAGCCCAACATCCCCCAGCTAGGGAGAGAGGGTACACCCCACAAGCTGACCTGTGGTTCTTTTTGCACAACCATGGGGAAATCATGAAAAGGCAAAATGAGAAACCCACTTCTGTGCTGGCAGCACGGGTGCAGCAACTCAGGGAGGGAAGCACTAAGAGAGGGAGTTCCACTAAAGTGAAGGTAGCCTCAACCTCCCATGACCAAGCTGCCAGGTATTGCAGAAAGGAAGATGACCTGTGGGATCCTCTTAAAAGAACCTCTAGTATGTATGCACAGGAAGGAAATGATAACCCGGGTTAGTAGGGGCCCTGCCTCTAGCCAGGGAGAGGCACAGGACAGCCAGGTCTTTTGGATGGAGCAGATCCAATGGCCTGGCACATCAGAGCCTTTAGCTGATCCTGGTGCACAGTGTACCCCAATGCCACTGGGACTGTGACTGTAGGCAGTGTGTGGAATTCAGCCAAAAGGCTCTCTTTAAATATCAAAAAAGTATCCCTAAAATTGCAAGTCTTCAGAGACCACAGTGCTGCACAAAATGCCAAGAAAAACAACACGTAGTGCATAAATCTGGAACAATCACTTACTGCAGCCAGGAGGGGACCCAACGACAAAACACTTACCTAAATGCTTTTTATTTGCATTAACATTTATTCAGGAATGATCTGAAAGCCTCAGCCACTTTCCTTTATGTGTCTCTGAGAGTCTGTGTGTGTTAAGGGTTCCTGCACAGCTCCTAGGTGGGAATTCCCATCTGTGGGATGGTGGAGTTGGTCAGACTCATCATTCTGGGGACAGGAAGAAGGGATAAAAAAGGGGACATAAAACCACCCCTTGGTTTCTTTGCTACTTCTCTTGCCACCTGGGCTGGCAATTTGCATGTGACTGAAGCCATTCCCTGGCCATAAACCCGAACATCTGAATGCAGAGGGGACCCCTCCTGGTTTTTAATTTATAATTATTAAAATTCACATGTGTTTGAGTTGGAAATCACCCTGGTTTTAATACCAACCTCTGTTTGTTTGGTACTGTCCTCCTCTGCACCAATCTATCCAGAAAGGTGGTCTTGGTTCTGGCCCTGGTCCTGACAGTGATCCTGGTCCTGGCCTTGGTCCTGCTCTGGTCCTGGTCCTGGTCCTAGTGAATCCTCTCAGCCCCTGCTCTGTGTTTTCCTAATAGGAAGCATGGGATGATGATATGTTCTCAAGCTCCTCTGTAAATCAGAGAATCTCTCTCCCAAGGTTTTGCTCACGATTTGAAAATCTGACTTGAAACAATCCCCTTTCCCCCAGGGCACCATATGCAACTCCAATATATTGGTGGCGAAGGAAAATATGCTGTGCTTGGCGTTCACAATTCCCACTCCAATTTAGCAGAGAGGTGTTTCTGAGGAACAATTCATCTGGCAAGGAGAAGGAGGGTCACTGGGGTGGGGATTATTTGTTCCTCCCTCGTATTTTCATTAAGGGGGCAGGCTTGCAAACAATTGGTAGAAGGAATTGCTTGGGGAAATGCTGTCCCCCCACATGAATGGAGGATCAGGAGATGGCAGTGCTTGCTCAGAAAGGGCCCAGCCAAATTTCCTGGTTTTGTATGAAACAGCTCCCTCATTATCAGAGGTGACCAGTGAAGCAGACTGGCTCTGGTGAGCACCAGGATATTGTTCTTCCCCTAGGAAGCAACCATTTGTTGAGACTTTCTCCAGGATGAGCAACAACTGCACTGGTCCTGAAACTTGTGACTTGCATTCCCTGTCAGCCAGCCAGCAATTTCTTCCTTAGAGAGAAGGAAAAAAAAAAAAAAAGAAAAGAAAAGAATAAGAATAAAAAAATCCAGCTAAACGAAATGAATCCTGTTCTGAGAGCTAAATATGGTCAGAACATCTGTGACCACCCCTGACTTCACCCTGGCTGAGCAAGGACAATAGCTGCCATGTGCCACCCTTTGTTGTTGAGCCTGGAAAAGATTCCTAATCCCAGAATAACACACGCGTGCACCCATGCACTGGGCACACACACAAACACGCACACCAGCACTGCTGGAACTTGGATTTCTCCTCCAACAGGGAAGAGCTGGCAGCAGGGCAGCACTGGAAGGATGAAAGAGCCCCCCCTTTGCTCCATCAAACCCGTGTGCACACCAGGCGTTTCCTTTCGTCTACAGATGTCCATTCCTGGTGTTACAAGGTGCAAATTCCGAGGTTGGGCAGGCGCTGGGAGCTGTGTTCTCGTGTTGAAATGCTGGTATGTGGCCCGCGTGCCTCTGATCTCCAGAGTTTCCTAGCATGACATCTTTCATCATCATCATCAAGCCGGATACATGTGGCCACCAGATTCCCTTCCAGCGGGAAGATGGGCAGCGTCCTTCACCTCCCTTCTTTCCCCCAGCCTTTCAAGCTGCTCTTTCCCAGCTTTGCGGGGTACCTGGGCTCACAGCACCGAGCCAAAAACTCCTCTGTTAAGGGCTGGAAGGAGGTGGTTGGGGCCAGCACAGCTCTAACCTCTCCCTGCTCCTTTGAAGGGGACAGGTGAGGGTCTCCCCGCCATCCCCTGCTGTTGGCTGGGCTCATCTTGCCCCATGTCAGGAAATGATGGCCTTTTCCTTGTTTTTTTTGGAAGGAAGTGGTTAACTCTTCCTTCACCGCCCCACGATGGGATTCGTTTGCAGCTGCCCTCTTCAATGAGGAGCAGGGCGAGCACAGAGATGGTTTGTGTGGGAGGGAAGCAGGCTCGCTGGGAAGCTGCGGGAGCGGCTGTGCCCGCCCGCGGCGAGGGCCCCCTACCATGGGCACTCCTGTTAAAGCCATCTCGGCCACCCCACTGCTCCTGCTCCCACAGGTGCAGGGTTCCCTGTGTGGGACATCTCCCTCCAGGACTATCACTTGCCTTCAGGGGATGTTTCTGATTCACATCAAAGTGAAAGCTGCAGCAAGTGTGCATCAAGTCAGCTTTGGCAGGACTCATGGCCCTCCCTTTATTTTTTTTTTCCCCCCTTCCTTTTTCTTGTTGCTGCTCAGCCCTGCAGAATGTAATTAGAAATGAGCCATTTATAAAACAAATGTTTCCGGGAGAAACTCCCCTGAACACCCATGTCATAAAATTATTGAACACAGCGCCTGAGAGCGTTCGGGATCCAAAATTTCCTCGGGGCTCACCCTTATCCATTATTCTGTCACTGCTTCAGCTGGGTGGTGACATTTTACTGGCGGCACCCTGTTCCCCTCCAAAAGAATTTTGCCTTTTGGCTGCTCTGCTCAACCCTTGGTGTCCTCCTCCGTCTGCTAAAGCCATGGTGGGGATGCAGTGAGCCTGGGACCACCTGGTTTATCTCCCACTCCCCTTCCCAGCACATCCAAAGGGACAGAGGGGGAGGATGTTCCCTCTCTGCCCACATAATGGTGGCATTTCAAGGGCTGAGCAGAGCAGAGTGACTTTCCCAACTGGGATGTCCTCTCCTTTTAAAAATGCTCATAACTTTTGCTCAAGGTAAACACTCTGGGGTGGAATGTCCCATATTTCACCCTCCTCTGGGACTGGTTTTGCCCAATGCCTCAGCTCCCACCAGAGCACCATATAACTCACCAGAATTTCCAACACATTCTACAAAGTGCTTTGAGATCCCTGTCAGCTCCCTCTCTGGTCCTCTGGTGCAGTCCAAGAGGCAGATATTAATCTTAACAGCTATATGCTGGCCGGGCCCTGGTTGCCTAAGAGATTCTCCCTGAATTTATTTATTTATTTGGATTTATTCAAAAGAGCATAAAAAGGAACACTCCTCCCAGACTCCAGGCTCACCAGCCATAAATTACAAAAACAACTACAATTAAACCACCCACAGCACCTCCCGCCCCTGACACGACTGTTTTCCTGCAACACCCAGCTCTGCAGCAGTTGTGTCCAGCTTCCCTGCCAGCCTCAGCATTCCTGCCTGGAGATGTTGGCTGCAGGTGGCCCAAGGATTGGTGCTTTGGGGAGTCCTGTCCTCATTCCTTCTTCAGAGCTGCTGGGGTAGCACTTATGTGAGAAGTGGAAGAAGCTGTTGATGTGATTTCCAGAGGATAGGATGATCCCCCAGCACTTTTAGAAGTCCCCATGGATAAAGCAAGAGGGAATTCACGTGGTTTGGCCAGAGAAACTTCAAGAAGTCCAATCCCTGCAGGTCGTCTCATTCACCAGTCTGTCCAGACACATGGTTAAATAACTTGTTCTTGAAAACCTCCAGTGATGGAGTTTCCACCTCCTCCCACACCAGGAATCCTGGTTCTCGCCCTTGGAAAAAGTTTCCCAAAGTCTGATCTTGGTCACACTTGCCCTTAGCCTAATCACTTTATCTGCTGGCCCCAGCAGACACAGAGGAACTGCTTCCTATCTCCCATCCAACGGGGAAATCCAAAATACTTGAAGGCTGTTATCATATTTTTCCTCAGTTTTCTCCTCTCTAGACTAAACAACCCCGAGGTTGTTTAGTCACAAGTCATGTTTTCTAGAGCTCTGTTCCCCTTTGTTCTTCCCCTCTGGATCCTCTCCAAGGACTCCGCATCTTTTCTCAAGTGTGGTGCCAAATGCTGGATTCAATATCCAGCTGAGGTCTTCCTGGAGCTGTGTGGAGCAGATGGATAGCTTTGCAAGCCTTCCTGCAAGCTTGGTGTGTGTTTTGCTCACAAAAAGCAGAGCAGTGCTGGCTCCCCTTCAGCCCAAGATACCCTATGCCCTCCTCCAGTACCCCCCAGCCCCAGACAGGGGCTGTTCTTATCAGCAGGGTCCTCTCTGACTGAAGGGGTTTTGGCTGTTTTTGCTGCTTGTGCTAAGCTTTGGCATTTTCAGCAATGTGGGAGCAATCCCTGGAGGTTTGAGTGTCCCAGGGCCATGCTCCTGCTGAGGGAGGGAAGAAGCCTTGAAGCATAATGTCATGGATTCCTATCAAACATTCCTTGGAGCAGCCCTGGCAGAGGGCTGGAACAAGTTGGACTTAAGGTCCCTTCCAACTCAAATCAGCTTTTTGCTTCAAAACACGAAAATACTGGTCCCAAGAGGGTAAGAATTCTCCCAGGCCTTATTTCCTTCACAAATCCCAGAGAGATACTATGGCTCCTGGCTTCCTTTTTGAGGTTGTGCTCATCCAGTCCATGTTTTCTATGCCATGCCAACACATCTTAAGGACTGCCTTCAGCCCTGGGATGTGGAGACACCTTGAATTCTGTCTGTTCTTCCCTCCAGGCCTGTGAATGAGGAGTGGTGGGATGGCCACCATTGGGTGGGAACCCTGATCTTTAGTCCCAGATGCCCAGGGAAGTTCCCAGCTTCCAGGGCACAAGATGAACTTGCACTTGCTGCGCTGGACTCCACCACGGTTAGGGACCAAGCTGAAGGTGTCACATGCTGAAGGTGCATAAACTGTAGGTGGCCACAAGGTCTGGAAAATTATGGAACTACAAAATCATTTCAGTAAGAAAATACGTGAAGATCATCAATCCATATAATTATCTGAAAAAAACAAGTTCTGCAGGGCTGAAAGGAGGATCAGAAGGTCCCTAATCTGACAAAAAACAAAATAAAAAAACAACAACCAGCCCAAACCAAAGCAATTTGGGTAATGATGGCCTTTTGTTCCAGTTTATCCTGCACCAAACTCCATAGATGGCAACTCTGAACATTTCCCAGACCTTCACAGTAGAGCTTGGAACTGTCTCACTGATTTATTGGTTGTTTCATGACACATGCATTTCTCCTATATAATCCCAGTGTTTTGCTTATAAGCTATATTGTAACTGTGAATCAATCTTCTTTATTTGAACATCTAGGACAGATTCACACATCATTTCACCATTAACTAGAATAGACTCAGCCTTGCAGATCTTTCAGGTTTCAAGCCTGGCTGTGTTGTTTCAGTTCTTTGCTGCTGCTCATGTTTTGTGGAGAAAAAAAAAAAAAAAAATTATAAAAAGCCAGACTTTGGGGCTTTCTGTTGCAGCCTGAAGAAGAACAGGTTGTTTCATCACTGGTTGTGAGACGTGTTACCCGGCTCAATAATTCCCAACAGTTCTTGTTTTCTCTGCCTTTTTCATGCTGATGTGATACATTTGTGAAGTCCAGGGTTGTACTGCAAGTGATTAATGCTGTAGTAAAGTCTAATAAACTGAGATTCCAACAAAAACGTGTGAAAAATGTAATCTCTAAAGTTCACATATGACAAAACCCATAAATGACCCCAGAGCAGTCATTATGGAGAGTTACTAACTAGATTGTACATCTGCATTTGTCATAATTTCCCATTACGTAGAGAATAAACCTATCAGGCTGATTTATGGCAGAGGGCTCCACAATATGGGAACTGGGACCTGTGCTGTTCTATGGAAAACCATGAGAAATGTTGTGTCTACTCAAGTGCTGAATGGAAAAGGAAGGAGGGGAGATAGCTGTCATTTGAAGGCACTGGTTCAGGGACAAAGACTTCAGAGAGAAGTCAGGCTTACATCCATGGGATGGCAGGAAGAGATTCTACCAACCTGTCCCAACACTACCAACAGCACCAGAATGTGCTTTCCACAGGTGGGGGAAGAGAGGAGATAAGAGGTCTTTTCAGGGGACCAAAGTCAGTCATGGGGAAATCATAAAATCCTAGAATGGTTTGGGTTGGGAGGAAAAAACCATCTTGTTCCAACCCCTGACATGGGTCAGGACAAACTGAACAGCAGAATGCCTGGCTACTCAGGGGATACTCAAGGTTTTTTATTCCACATCTCTGCATCTACCTTGGAGCATCTGGGCCTGTTGGGAGAAGACGGCATCCACCTGACCTCAGACCACAGGCAAAAATATGAGACTCAGCAAGGCAAGGGACATCCCTGCACAGCAGCCCTCTGACAAGAGCAGCAGTGGCCTCCTCTCAATATTCTCCATGGGGCAGCCACCACTGAAGACCATGGTGGCTACACAGATGCTTTTTGCTCTCCTTTGTACTGAAAGGTGATACTGGGAATTGGCCGGTGTGGCTGGCAGGGAACAGGCACTGCTGTTGTGACCTCAGTGTGTTCACTGGTGTCACAATGAAGATTCTGCTCATCCCAGACACTGCCCAGGCCCTTGGCACAGCAAACCTGAACTTGCTGAACGTGCAGCAGACTCTCTGTTGGCAGTAGGGGTTGCCCACAGGGAGATTGCTGCCTGCAGCTGCTTACCACCCCCAAAAGAAATATCTCTTTGGAATCAATGTCCTCTTGCAGTGGGACAGCAGAAACAGACACTGCACTGGTGTCCCCAGAGCAGAGACACACGGGCTCCTGCAGCTCTGCATCCCTCACGGCTGATGCTGAGGTTACATCATACCACACTGTGCATCCAAACTGCTCCATGGAGGAGAAAACCACAGGGATCCTTTCCACAGCAGATCCCTACTGAGGGAAAGGTGTTCTGTATTCCTGCACATGAGTGTCCCATGGAGCACCTGAGTGCACTTGAACACCACATTCCTACCCTTCGCTCCAGTGTTCAGGCACAACACGAGTGCCAGTCCCAGCTAACACAGGGGTGCTACTGTTATGCAAAGCAATTCAAATTCTCTGCTGGAAGCACCTGGCTGCCACTTCTTGATCTAAAGGAGCCTACAGGTAGTCTGGCTACAGTTCCTGATCTTTATCTATGGTGTTCAATAATGGGGAGGTTTCACAAAGGTGTTAGAGGGGCTGGATCCGGGAATAGTCAAGCAATAAAAAACTGAACCATGCCCACCCACTATAGTCAAAGAAAAACCAGCACCATCCAAACAGCACCTCTGGTGCTTTCATAGCTAATAATATTGATTATAATCAGCAGCATTGATGATGTTTGTTTCTCTTTGACAAAATGTCAGGCAGGTCTCTGCCTGCTTTGTGAAGGGAACCCCTGGGGGCCCATGCCCTCCCAGAGGGGCTGCACTTGGTGGGTGCTGGGGCTTTCATTGCTGAGTCCACTCTCAGTTGCTGGGCTGGGCTGGGGACAAAGGGCAGGACTAGCCTGGCTGTGATGCCTTTGGCCCGTGTGACATCAGGGGAGCATGTCCCAATGGGGACAGCTATAAAAGGCCCCCACAGCCTGGCCCAGCCTGGTCAGCTGGGCCAGGGCCAGGGCACAAACGCAGCACCCAGGGCTGCATTGTCCCCCTGCATCCAGGGACAGCCCCTGGTGCCAGCACCTCGGGCAGGGCAGGGGGCTGCTGCTGGCCCATTGGGACAGGCTCTGCTGTCTGGAACCCTCTGCTTCCTGCCTTCACATGCCTGTGCCTCTGGGCCTCACTTCAGCCACGACAAGCTGCCTTGGTGGCCCCACTGAAACCCTTGTCTCTCTCCACCTGCAGACCATGGTGCACAAATCTGTCCTTGCCCTGGTTGCACTGCTCCTCTTCCAGTTGCCACAGCCCGTGATGAATGATTTGGACGAGGATCTGCAGCTGAGCACAGAGGAGCTGGACCAGGCTCCCCGAGAGCCAAGTGACCCTGGCTGGAGACCCCTTCTTGTGGCTGCCTTGCAGCAGGGGCCATTTTGGGCTGCTGCTGAACTGTTGCTCCTGCCTTTAGGGCTGTGGATGAGGCACAGAAGGGCAGCCACGAGGCAGAGAGCAGCATCCTGGTGCGCTGAGGCAGAGGCGAGAAGGTGCAGGATGGAAATCGAGCGAGAAGGCTTCGGTCAAAGAGGGCGTTCAGAGACCTGAAGGAAATGTGGAGGACCACAAAAATGATAGGGAGGGAAATTGCCAGGCTTATTTGAATGAATAGGAATATGGGCAGGAGGGTGCAGGTGAGCTGGGCAGGTTTTTGGAGGAGCACAGACAGCGGCCTGTGTGAAGAAAAGCTTCCTGGTGGAGATGCTCTTTGGGCTGGCCGAGGCGAGCCACACATCTCTGTGAGCAGCCAGCACAGAGCTGTGCCGGGGCAGAGGCTCAGGGCTCCTGCCCCTCTTCACTGCATCTCTTAACTCTGTCTGCATTAACTGTATCTATCAATGCTTTCCCATGCAGAGGCCTTGCTCTCCTCAAGAATGGAGCCATTTGAAGGAGTATTGTGCAGGAGAGCTGGATTAATTTAACTTCTTTATTAGCTTAGAAATATTTTAAATATTTAAGTTATTTTATCTAAAAATCACTTTAATGTATAGTAATACTACTGTAAAATATAATACCAATTATAACACAAATACTAATTTCATTAGAGCAGTTATAAGTTCTATTATATATAAATTATGATTCTCAGTAATAATTTCTCTGAATTATAATAATAATCCCCAATATGTTATATTTTTGATCAAAACAAAGGAACTTTATGTAATCTTCAGTCGTAAACTTCTTATTTACGTCATTTAATAGATATAACATTACAGTAGAGAAAAGAATTTAAATATAAGAATGATTCTCATTATTACTTGTTACTGAAAATGTTTAAAACACATGATTGTTTTTTCAAAAAGACACTGACTGCCCTCCTGTCTTGGGAGAGTGTGTTCACTTTGGGAGCTGTACTCTGTGCAAAGTTCCAATAAAGGCTGTGCTTGAAAAAATGCTGTGTCTGTGAGTGTCCAGTGACATCCAAGGCCATCCAGTTCCAGTCCTGTGCCATGGTCTGGGAATCCTATGGCCAGGCCAGGTTGCTCCAAGGCCCAGCCAGCCTGGATTGCAACATTTGCATGGACAGGACAACCAGAGCTTCTCTGATCAACTTGTGCCATGGCCTCGCAGCCCTCAAAGCAAAGACGTCCTTCCCAAAAGTCCATCTCAGCCGGCCCTGTGGCACTGGGGAGCCGCCGGCCCTGGCGCTGTCCCTGCAGGCCCTTGCACACAGCCCCTGTGCAGGGCTGTGCTGGGCCCGTGCAGGGGCTGCCAGGCTGCGGGAAGGTGTCCCTGGAGAAGGCTGGCACAGCCCTGGGGCCAGCAGTGCCACTGTGAGGGCAGCACGCGGGGCCTGGCACGGCCGTCGGGGCGCGAGGCCACAGGGCACAGGGCGCCCGGGCCCTGGCAGCTGGAGCAGGAGCTCTGCAGCGCGGGCGGCACAGAGCCGTGGGCTCCCGCAGCTCTGAGCCCTCACGGCTGAGGCAGCTGCCCAGGCACGGCCGGCTGGGGACACGCGGCCACCCCGGGGCCACCCGCACGGGGACCCTGCTCTGGGCCAGGCCAGGCCGCAGCAGGGAGCAGCCATGGGGCTGTGCCCGGGGAGGGAACGGCTCTGCCCAGGGACAGGGCTCTGCCAGCAGGGCAGCACGGACAGCAGGGACACACACAGACACAGGGGACACGTGGCTGCACTCACTGGCAGCAGCACACAGGAACCTTCCCACTCTCTGCAACTCCCACACAGGACGCTTGGGCTGCTGCACGTCGGGCTCTGCTCCCAGGAAACAAGGGAGAGGACAACAGGGAATGGCCTCAACTTCTGCCACGGGAGGCTTAGATTGGGTGTTAGGGAATAATTTCTCCCCTGGAACGGTCAGCAAGCACTGACACAGGCTGCCCATGGAATTGGTGCAATTTTCTTTGCTTGAGGCACTTGGGAAATGTGTGGTTCTGGCACCTGGGGACACGGTCATGAGGTGGACTTTCCAGGGTTATATCAGTGCCCTCTGACTTGATGGCAGGACCTATGTGGAGTGGGACCCAGCCCAGGTGCTGGCAGCTGTGAGCTGACTCAAGCCATAGGGGTGAGCCTTCCATGTCAGCTAGCACTGGTGCTGGCAGCTGAGCCACTGGCAACTTGCCACCCTGCCCTGCTGCAGATCCCTTTTAGGTTCAAGCTGGGGCAGGGGAGGGAGGTCATTCGCTCTCCCAGCCCCTGAGCACAAGGTGAGAAAAGAGAAACCCTGCTATTCATGAGCCCTTGGAATGACACATGGTAACAGAGGAAAGGGAGGAGCAAAGGCACAATTCCGAGTTCCATCTAGCAGCACCGTGAAGGGATATGTGCATTTTAGGCTATAGAGAGTGGTGACAAGCATAATGTAACATTGTTCCTCCTGCAACAAAGAAGCCAAAGAGAGAGAGAGTTTATTTACAAAACACTACACTTTACATAGGGTAGTACTGAAAACCAATAGAAAAGACTCATGATCCAAGAAGGCAACACCTCTTTAAAAACATACTTTATACAAAACATCTCAAGACACACGGCTCTCACACACCATGCAAGTGTATAGTATTGTTCTAATTTCTGAACTTGGGAAGCCTGAGGAACTCAAATCTTAAACGATGCTTTTTCCTGGCTTCCCAGTAGTATCAAACATCATGGGGACCACTTAATTCCAGGTCACCACTATCAAAGAATTCACTAGGTTTTCCTGTGGGGAAAGGCTGCTCACCAAAGACAACACAAACCCCAAAGACAAACAATAAGGTTTCCATTTTCTGTTGATGGCTGAGAAATGCTGCTGTGCAGTGCTGATGGCCCCTTCTCTGCACACTCCTTGTCTTTGCTCGTCTCAGGGCTCTACAAAGCCAGGTGAGGGTTTCTTCCTGCTCTTGCCTGTGCTGAGACCAAACAGCTTGGGGTGCCCAGTGCTGTTAGCAGGAGAGCTGGTGAAGGTCACTGCAAGCCACGCAGCCTTCCCCTCCAAGGCTCCAGAGACACAAGGGC
>NW_027635506.1:0-39637 GCF_903797595.1 Erithacus rubecula | reverse complement strand
TGACAGGAGGGGACAGCCGGGGGGGTCGGGCTCTGGGAACAGGGACAGGAGCAGAGGGAACAGCTCAGGCTGGGCAGGGGAGGCTCAGGGTGGGCAGAGCAGGAATTTCCCCATGGAAAGGGTGGGCAGAGATTGGAACTGCCCAGGGGGGTTTGGAGTGCCCATCCCTGGAGTGCCCAAGGAATTCCTGGACGTGGCACTGAGAGCTCTGGGCTGGGAACAAGGAGGTGTCAGATCACAGACTGGATGTGATGATCCCAAAGGTCTTTTCCAGCCCAGCTGACTCAGGGATTCTGTGATTCTGTGAGGTCCCTGCTGGCAGCAGCTGCCTGAGGCAAAGCTGAGAGACAGCCTGGAACACACTGTGCGAGACAGATCCTGGAGGGACTGAGGTTCACACATTCCCAAAGAAGTTTGGATGGAAGATCCAAGTGAGATGACACTTTAACTGGAAATAACAGCAGCAGAGAAATCAACAAACTCCAGGCCTTGGAGCCTGTTCCTTCATTTCCATCAAATCCAGAGTGTTCCTCTTAAACTGTCTGGAGCACAGCATTGTTGTTTTTTTATCCCAGAAGACACCACCAGCAGTTTCTGGTTCAAATTATGAGGTAATAAAACAAACCCCACCACGCTGCTGTTTGTTACTAATTATGGGACTTATGTTTTGGTGTCAGCAGCTCCCAGCTTCAATGCACTGGCAGTAATAACAATCCAAAAGCAATTCAGGTCGGGTTTTACAAGCCTTTAAACACATTATCTCTGATTCCAGTCAAATCATCACTCCTGGATGATATTCCTATAAGACACGGTCAGCAGATGTTCCTGAGTGTGAATCCAGCTGTTTTGTCTGCTGATGTATGGACAGATGTGACTTTATCTTGTCTCATGTCCAGGGGTGGAATTGCAATTTTGGGAGGCAGGATGGCAGCAGGAATGGATCCATTTTGACAGGAGGTAAGAAGTGGCTGAGCTCATCTGATGGGAGTGGTGGCACTGGGTGTTTCCAAGGATAAAATGCCCTGGAGCCCTCAGACACACAAGGTGGGTTTAGGAGGGATCACAGAGCCCTGCTGGACACTGGTCAGAAAAGCCAGATTCTGATATCTTTATGGAATTATAAAACCATCAAGGTTGGAAAAGCCCTCTGAGGTCATTGAGTCCAGCCTCTAACCCAGCACTGCCAAGGCCAGCAGTGACTGTGTCCCCAGGTGCCACAAATCCCTCCAGGGATGGGCACTCCACCACTGCCCTGGGCATTTGTGCCAGGGCTGGCAAGTCCTTTCCTTGGAAAATTTTTTCCCCAAATCCACCCTGAGCCTCCCCTGGCCCAGCCTGAGCTGTTCCCTCTGCTCCTGTCCCTCTCCCTGTTCCCAGAGCCCGACCCCCCTGGCTGTCCCCTCCTGTCAGGGAGTTGTGCAGAGCCACAAGGGCCCCTGAGCCTCCTTTGCTCCAGGCTGAGCCCCTTCCCAGCTCCCTCAGCCTCTCCTGGGGCTCAGACCCTTCCCCAGCTCCCTCAGCTTCTCCTCACAGGACTGCAGCACATTCCAGCAGTGTGAGCTGGAAACAGCCCTGTGAATCCCAGAATTCTGGAATGGTTTGGGTTGGAAGGAACCTTAAATCCCATCAGCCTCCCCCCAGCCATGGGCAGGAACACTTTGCACTGTCCCAGGCAGCTCCAAGCCTCATCCAGCCTGGCCTTGGACACTTCCAGGGATGCTGAAGGTGTGAAAGAACTCATCTGACTGCTGCCAACACAGGGAAAAGCACAATCCTGGAGGCAGTGAGGACTGGGATAGCACAGCTGGAAAGAATCACCTGGAGGAGGAATATCTCATTTGAGCAGCTTCCCATGTTGCCAGAAGGATTCAGTATCTGGAGTCACATCAGGACAGCAGCCCTGGCTATGGAGGCAGCTTTATTTGCAGCTCCAGCAGGAAACTTCCACTTTAGCACTGCTGATCTCACTGCTGCTCCCCTCACCCGCAGGATATGGAGTGTCAGACTGGATGTGTTTGCAGATGAGAGATAACAACTGTTGGAAAATTAAATTAGGAGTGCTTAGAAAGTGTTCTGGGAGCTGCAGAGCCAAGGCAGCTGTGCCTGCCACACCTCAGAAGCACAGTGGGAGCTGATAAAATCTTGCTGTTTCACCCAGCAACAGGTCCTGGAGGGAAATTGTCACCTGGCCAGGGAGGAGGAAGCTGGGGCAGGTTTCAAGAGGCCTGTCCAGCCTTTGATGTGTGTTTGCACTGTGTGCGCCAACAGCTGTGCTCCCAAAAAAGCTGTGCTCCCAAAAAAGCTGCGCTTGCTTGTGTTTTGTTTGGATCTGTCAGGTCAGGAGGAGAGGACAGGGATTGAGGAGGCCTCAATGCTCTGCTGGGTTCCCCCATCCCCAAACCAGGTGGGTACAGGGAGAAACTGCCCATAAAAAAAAACCAAAAAAAACCAAAAAAACAAACAAACCAAACAACAACAACAACAAAAACCCAAAAAAACCAAACAAACAAAAAAAAACCCCCAAAAAAACCCCAAACAACCCCTCAAGGTTTCTCAGGACAGGCTGGAGAAACAGCAGGAAATTCTGCTCCTGCCCTGAGCTCATCCCCCAGCGTGGGCAGCAGCATGAGAGACAGAATCCCCCCTCTGCCCCTCTCAGGTGAAACCTCACCTGCAGAGCTCAGCTCTGCCACAGCATCAGGAAGAGCTGGAGCTGCTGGAGAGAGTCCAGGGGCCACAGAGCTGCCCCAGGGCTGGGAGCAGAGTTTGGGTCCCCAGAGCTCCCAGAGACCCTTTCCAGCCTCCTCCTCCCCTTTCCAGCAATCCAGGTCAGATCCTGCTCCCACCTTGGGGTGTTCCCAGCACAGGAACCCAGGGAGCTGCTGGAGCCCCTCTGGAGCCAGGCTGGGAGAGCTGGGGGGACACCTGGAGAGGAGAAGCTCCGGGAGAGCTCAGAGCCCTTGGCAGGGCCTGGAGGGGCTCCAGGAGAGCTGCAGAGGGACTGGGGACAAGGCAGGGAGGGACAGGACACAGAGAATGGCTCCCAGTGCCAGAGGGCAGGGCTGGCTGGGATCTTGGGCAGGAATTGTTCCCTGGCAGGGTGGGCAGGGCTGGGATGGAATTGCCAGAGCAGCTGTGGCTGCCCCTGGATCCCTGGCAGTGCCCAAGGCCAGGCTGGACACTGGGACAGTGGGAGGTGTCCTTGGGGGTGGCACTGGGTGGGATTTAAGTTCCCTTCCAACCCAAACCATTCCATGAGCACAAAGCCCTCCCCATGCCAAGCTGAATTCCTGCCTATCCAGAGGCAAACAGCACAACAATCCTGACAGGATAATTTGCTTTCTTTCCTTAAACAGACACAGAAAGCTCAACTCACTCTTTCTCTTTTCCCAGGCACCCCAGATCAGGTTGGGAGAGCAATTCCAAGGCTCCCCAGTGACCCTGGGCCAAAGAAGGCTCCATGTGCTCAAACATGGTCAAATTGGAACAGGGGATGGATTTGGAGAGGAATGGATTTGAAAGAGATCATTTAGCATTTGATGGGAAATAAAAGGCAGCACTCACCTATACTGGGGAGTTTTATTCCATTGAAACTGGTTTTACTGGGATATCAGTGGGAATTCTGGGCTCATGGACCATGGGACACTCCCCATCCCTGGGCCTCAGTTTCCCATTTCTAATTTGAGGATAAAACTGATAGACAGCAGAGCCAAGAGCACGTTTGTAGTCCAGTTTTAAACCCTTTAAAAAAAAAACCCCAGAAACACAACTTGGGCAGACACAGGGGACAACAGCCCCCCAGTAAATGTGGCAGCAACAGAAACCATGCTCTGGCTTCATGTGGGTGAGGGAACAGTTCCTGATTCTCCCACCATTCCACCTTGAATTGTAAATTCTCCCAGAATTTCTGAGAGCAGCCACCTAGTCCTGTAAAGGTGGTATCTGCACCACTTAATTCGTGCCTTGCCTTCATTTTGTTCTGTCTTCACTCAGAGTCAGGATTAAAAACACAAAGCAGATGAATTTTCTCATGTTTGGGCTTGGTTGTTTATTAAATCTTACCTAAAGTACAGAGAGTTCTGCAACACTTCAGCTACCAGCTAAAAGTGAGAGAAATGGAGCTGAATCCAGCTGGGTACAAGGCCTTTTAAAGCTAAACAGTCCAACAGAGAATTAACACCTTTGTTATTTATACTTTTGACCCAATAACCAAACTGTCATGACCTGCACTGTCCAACCAAAAACTACCTGAAATCATGAAGAAGAAGGAAGAATAAGACAGAAAGAGACAACACCTAAAATCCTCCATCTTGTCCCATACCTATTACTATTTTCTAAAACCCCCAAATTCCAAATCCTTCACCATGTGAAATCACACACTTCTATTTAACTACACATCCATGGTTTTAAGTCCATCACTCAAATTTTCAAAGTTCTCCAAGGGCTCGGGTCAAAAACAGTGTTCTCCTGGGATCAGTGCCAGAAAGCACAGGAAGTTCAAAAATCCCAAAATCCCAGTTTTCTGGGTTCTAACATGAGCCCAGCTCACTCAGGTGTTGGGAGATTGATGGAACAAACCTGAGTGTTGCTTGCAGAGAGTGGGTTTGAAAAGGAAACCTTGGAAAACCTAAACCTGGGGCTGTCAGGAGCCCAGGGGTTTCCTTTGCCTTTTCCTGGCCCTTACACCTGCCAAGCATAAAGGTGACCCCAGGAGAAAGTCCCATGTTCATTTATGGAGAAGAGTTCGGGGTTTGTAGGGGTTTGAAAGGGTTTGTTGGGTTTTCTAGGGGTTTGTCAGGGTCTGTTGGGGTTTTGTCAGGGTTTATCAGGGTCTGTAGAGGTTTGTAGGAGTTTGTCAGGGTTTGTCAGGGTTTTTTAGGATTTCCCAGTTTTTGTAAGGGTTCTAGTCGTGGTTTGAGGGACAGGTGTCTGCCAATAAAGGCAGGAGCTTCTCTTTGAAATTGAGAATGTAAAACCCCTCCCTCCAAATTATTATAATTTTGAAATTAAGGGGCTCTCAGGCAAAGATTGGAGAATAATGAATAGCAGTTCTTTGCTAGGAAAATTAAAATAGAAATACAGCATTACAAAGAACAATCCCAACCCCTGCCAGAGTCAGAATCCAAGCTGACACCCGTCAGTCAGTCAGGGTGGTGGCACAGTCCCATTCAATGGTGGCTGCATCCTCCTGCAGTGGCAGATGTGGTTCAGCTGGAGCAGTGCTCCTGGAGAAGGTGCAGCTTCCTCTGAAGCTCCAGGGATGATGTGGAAAGGTCTGGCTTTCCTCTGGAATCCAGTGGAAAGATGGAATAACTTGCTGTTCCAAATCTCAGTTTTTCTCTGGGTAGGAAAGGCTTGGCTCCTGCCCTGGCTGGAGCATCTCCCAGTGGGATGATGGAATTTTATCAGTCATGCACTGGGACTCAGTGGCCATGAACAGGAGATATCTCCTGGAGGGAGGATGGGCTGTGGGAAGATAAAGATGATTGCCCAGCTGGTTTAAAGATGGCCCATTAGCAGATAATGTGTGCCAGGAGATCAGGGGCACTGCCCCACCCGGGTCAGCAGATGGGGACAGAATACACATTGCTGGACACATCCTGTACTGCAGCCCAAGACAGTTCCCCACTCTCTGCCAGCAGAAACAGTGGAGAAGTGAGACTTGTCATTCCAGAGAGGATTTTCTTTCCTGACATGTGTAGTTCTTGTCCTGCTGGCCCTCCACTCTGCCCAGGCTGGAACAGGGACTGAGGGAAGTCCCAGGTTTGCTCTGAGGCAGCCAATCCTGAATTCTGTGTGATTACTCCTGCTGGTCCTGTCTCGTGCCATGCAGGGAAGGAGCAGATGTTTTCCCCATTCCTGCATTTCCCAGTTTCACCCCTGTGCCTGCCCAGCCCAGAGCATCATTCCCAGGGAGGAGATTTTCTCTTGTTCTCCTCTCACCCTTCCATTCCCTCACCCACAGAGCCTCCAACTTCATCATGATGGAGCGTTTCACTCTGGACACACAAAATCCATCAGGACAAAACTCCAGCCCTTCTGGTGCCTCCAGATGCCTCTTCCTCTTCCTCACTTTCTCCTTCTCCTTCTCCTTCTCTTTTTTCTCCTTTTTCTCTTTCTCCTCCTCCCTTAGTGCTGTTTGTTCCTGGTCTCCTTTGACAAGGAGGATCCAGCCCTGGATCCCTGCCATGTGCAGAATCCTGACACTTTATTGACAATCAGCTGGCCCTGCCAGGCATGAGGACAGGGGGATTTGGGAATGATCCTGGTAAAAGTCCCTTTCTGCAGCAGAGAGCTGTGGGATGGCAGCAGGATACCCTCAGAGTGGCCATGCAGAGCTCTGCAGGGCCTGGCTCTGAACCCACCCCAGCCCCACTGAAATGTTGTTTTTGTGGGGCCACATCTCTGTGAGCTCTGCAGCAGCAGTTGGGACTTTTATCCATGAAATTTCCTCCTTCTCCTCATTCTCAAATGGGACAAATTCTCTCCATGGGTGACCCCAATCTCTGTGCCCCTGGAGCTTCTCTTGAGGAGCAGCAATTGCTGGAAAAGTCACCAGTGTTCCTGTCCCCAGGTCCCCCTGCCATGGACACAACACAGACCTGTCCCCTCGTGAGCCAGAGCAACACACGAGCCCTTGGATTTGGGAAATATCCCACAGGAATTCCTTCCCTCCAAATATTTATTTTCATGAACCAGCAGGTCAAACAGTCCAAGATGTTTTCTCAGTTGCTTCAAGCTGAAGCAATCCAAGAATTTTGGGAATCTTCCTGGGAGCCGAGGTCCTGGGTGAACAATGCAGGACGTGGCCGAAGGTCTGCGGGGAGCACCCACCCTCCACATCTGCTGGGCTTTCCTTGGAGATTTATTATGGACAAAAGCAGCTCTTGGAAGAGTTGTTCTTCTCCTGTTGGAGCAGATGGACAAAAATATTTCACACATGACTCAAATTCTGGATGGCTCCACCACAAAATCCAGATGGGAATGAGCGGGATGGACATTAAATCATCCTTGATTTATTGACAACCCCACAAAATAAATCCCAGCCCTGCACGGGGATCTTCCCCACTTTGGTTTCACTCTTGATCTCCAAGCCAAGAGGCTGAAATTCCAGGGTTTTGCAGCCCCAAAGCCAGTAGCAGTAAAAGTTTATAAAATCCCAGTGGATTTGTGCTGCAGGTTGAGTGGGGAAAGTGATCTGAGATGAAATTATTCCTCTGGAAAACAGGGGTGGATTTCCAGGGCTGTGCTCCTTCCTACCTAGGCTGGAACAATAAATATTTAACGAGGCAAATGGATCCTCCTGCACTTGTAATTAAGGGAAGGGGGGATAAATTGCATTCCTAATTATTCCTAACAAAAGGGAAAGCAATTTCCTCCCTGATCAGTGAGAATTCCCGCTTCTCCCCAAGTGAAGCAGGAGCAGGGAATGGATTTGGAAAGGAATTAAAGATTTGAAAGAGAACATTTCGCACTTGATGGGAGATAAAAGGCAGCACTCACCTCTACTGGGGAGTTTTATTTCATTGAAACTGGTTTTACTGGGATATCAGCAGGAATTCTGGGCTCATGGACCATGGGGCACTTCCCAGTCCTCAGTTTTTCATTTATAACCTGAGGGTAAAACTGGCTAGAACTCACAAGGACTTTGTTCCTGGAACACTTTTTTTGAATGCCAAAAATATGGATTGCAACATCTCTTGGAAAAAAATCCTCTCTGAGCAGATTTGTTGTTGGAAAACATGAATATCTGAGTGTGGAATTCTCAAATATTGCTTCATATTTTATGATTTTTTCCTCCCATAGTTATTTTTATGACTTCAAAGTGTTTTCCTTCACAAGGCCCAACTGTGAACATGGGGATTTATTGACTGATAACAAAATGAAATGCAGATGAACAGCACAGAATTATGGAAGTGGCATCCAGCCTGTCTGCAGCTGTCCTAAAATGTGGAAATGGTCCTAAAAAGAGCGAAAAGGGTCTTAATAAGAGGGAAAGGAGTAGGGCTTGGAGTTCTCCTTGGTTATTGTAGGGGAATCCCACCCATTTTCTCACTCAATGATCTCCTCTCCATGCTGGAGCATCCCTAAATCCCTGGCACTGTTCTCACCCTTCTCTTTCCCTGGATTTTCCCACTCCATGAGTTTTTCCCAGTGCACCTCTTCCCATCCCTTTGTGCAGCTGATCCTGGGTGGAATCACATTGCCCACCCCACCCGCTCCATGTTCATCCCTTGCCCCTTTCCCACTCCCAAATCCCTGTGAACATCCCTTTAACTCTGTTCCCAGTTTCCATTTCCACCC
The DNA here is from genome assembly GCF_903797595.1 of Erithacus rubecula. Lineage (NCBI taxonomy): Eukaryota > Metazoa > Chordata > Aves > Passeriformes > Muscicapidae > Erithacus > Erithacus rubecula. Next base: position 31,333 of record NW_027635506.1, on the reverse strand, counting down.
CACCAGCTCCCTGTCTATCCCCTGCTCTTCCCCATCCCAAATCCCCGTGGATTTTCCTGTACCTTTGATTCTGTTCCCTTTTCCATTTCTACCCCACCAGCTCTGTTTCCATCCCCTGCCCTTCCCAATCCCAAATCACTGTGGTTATTCCTGTATCTATAACTGTTCCCAATTTCCATATGTCCTAGGATACAATGTAAAGATGTGCCCACAGTGTGTATTCTATCACCATGTGCTGAAACCAGCTGGGGCAGTGATCCTTATCTCTGTGGAGGTATCACCTGCTAATGGGCCGTCTTTAAACCAGCTGGGCAATCATCTTTATCTTCCCACAGCCCATCCTCCCTCCAGGAGATATCTCCTGTTCATGGCCATTGAGTCCCAGTGCATGACTGATAAAATTCCATCATCCCACTGGGAGATGCTCCAGCCAGGGGAGGAGCCAAACATTTCCTACCTGGATAAAAACTGAGATTTGGAACATCAGAGCAGCCTTTTCCACTGGATTCCAGGGGACAAGAGCTACTAGACCTTTCTACAGGATCACTGCTTCAACAAGATCACTTCACCTGCACTGCTGCCACCACCCTGACCAGTGAGGTGTCAGGTTGTATTCTGACTCTGTCAGTGGTTTTTCTTTTGTATTATTGCATGTATTTTATTTTTCCTCTTTCAAACCAGCACACCATGTCACACCCGCCAGCTCTGTTTCCATCCTCGTCCCCTTTCCCAATCTCAGAACCCTGTGCCTTTTCTGTATCTTTAGCTCTGTTCCCAATTTCCATGTCCCACTCTGCCAGTTCCATGTCCATCCCCTGCTTTTCCCAATCCCAAATCCCTGTGAACATCCCTTTAACTCTGTTCCCAGTTTCCATTTCCACCCCACCAGCTCCCTGTCTATCCCCTGCTCTTCCCCACCCCAAATCCCCGTGGATTTTCCTGTGTCTTTGATTCTGTTCCCTTTTCCATTTCTACCCCACCAGCTCTGTTTCCATCCCCTGCCCTTCCCAGTCCCAAATTCCTGTGGCTATTCCTGTATCTATAACTGTTCCCAATTTCCATCTTACACCACACCAGCTCGGTTTCCATCCTCTTCCCCTTTCCCAATCCCAAATCCCTGTGGACATCCCTATATCTTTAACTCTGTTCCCACTTTCCATCCTCCACCCTGCCCCTTTTTCCCAGCGAATTTAACTCCAAATTTTCAAGTTCAAGACCCCAGTCTGAATCCTCAAGGGCAGGGGGAAGCCAGGACTCTGCTGTCGGAGCTGTAGGATCTGGATCCCTCTAATGGGAATAAAATCCCCCTATGGGAAGCACAAGGAGGTCATAAATTTTGGACAAAAGTTGGCTGGAATTACCAGCCTGGAGAAAACAAGAGAATTTTTTTCCTTCTAACTTTGTTCTTCAAAACTGCTGAATTGTTTTGGCTGAAGTTCCCCCCCTCCCTCGCCCCTTAAAAAGCAAAACCAGCCTGAGCTGGATGCTCCATTAGAGAAAATCTCTGCATAAATGATGGAAATTGAAATTATAACTCCAAGCAGAGCTTTCCAAGGGGAGTTTCAGGGCTCCTTAATAGGCCAGGACCCTGCAGCTGCTCCAGTGAATCCCTGATTTACTGGGGAATATTAATGGGCCTCTCTGCACAATTATAGCCAGAAACAGCAATTAAAGAAAAAATCAGAGAGGGGAGAAACTCAGGGAAGGATCCTCAGCCAGCACTAATTGGTGCAGCTCAGAAACCAACAGAGCTGAGCAGAATTCCACCCGTTCAAGGCTGCTCCAAGGAATTTCTCATTTCCAGCCACCTTCCTCTTGTGCTTTTTTTTTTTTTCCCCCTTGGAAAATGCTAAAGCACCATTGGTTCAATCCTAAAGATAAAAAAAAAAAAAAGGAAAAAATACAAAATCTGGGTTAATTGCAGATTTCTTCCAGATTAGAAAAGTTGTTTTGGTTTTTAAAATGATATATTTTATATTTTAAAGTAATTTTAGGTGTTCCAATTCTAAGCATGCTCTAGCACCTTTTCTTTCATTGCATCCTTTAATGGAGCATAAGAAATTATTATTAGGCAGTTAAAATTAATATTTTTGTGAAGAAAAAACATTTTGCAGCAAAGAAACCAATGGAGCTGAGCAGCATTCCACCCGTTCAGGGCTGCTCCAAGGAATTTCTCATTTCCAACCACCTTCCTCTTGCATATGTCTTCTTTTTTTTTTTTTTTTTTTTCCTTGTGAAGGGAGAGAGCACCATTGGTTTAACCCTAAAGATAAAAAAGGAAGTATCAAGGAGGTCTGGTATAATTGCAGATTTCTTCCAGATTGGAAAGGTTGTTTTGGGCTTTTTTTAGTTTTTTTACTTGCTTCTCAAGTAATTTTAAGAGTTCCAATTTTAAGCATACTCCAGAGCCTTTTCTTTCACTTGCAGCCTTTAATGGAGCAAAATAAATTATTATTAGGCAATTAAAAAATAATATTTTTTGTGATAAAGAGGTTCAGATTGGAATTCTTTTAGCTCTGGGAAGCAAAGGACTTCACTGTCTTCATGTGTAGAGAGAGGGAATAGGAGAGAGGAGAAATCTCTCATTAAACAGTGAATTTTTCCACTGTCCCTAAACCCATCCCTGAGCACACAAGAGCAGAAAAAAGAGGGGAATAAAAGCCAGGAATGGCTGGATTTCCTCTCAAGTCCAAAACCCCCATCTGTGCTTAACCTGTTACCTGCAGACAAACAATTTGGGAATTTCTTCTGAAGGTGTTTCTCTCTTGGTGCCACTTTCCCCGTGGTATTGGATGCCCCCATTGGGGCAGCAGCAGATTCCTGGGGCAGCTCTGGTGCCTGGGCAGCTCCAGGAGCCCCAGGTGCCTCAGGAAATTCACTTTTTACCATCAAAATTGGGATACATCAAAAATCAGCCTTTTAAAACTTCATTTTCTGAATGACAAACAAGCACTGGGGAAATTAGGGGGAGGAGGGTTTGAAAGGCAGATCCTGGGCTCAGCATCTGGATTTGGAGGCTCCTGCATCCAATTAGCTGCAGATATCTGAGGAAAGATATCTGAGGAACACCATGGGGAGATCTGGGCCAGGAACTGCTGTTGCTTCATGGAATTCCAGAGTGATTTGTGTGGGAAGGGACCTTAAATCCCATCCAGTGCCACCCCTGCCATGCTGGGACCCCTCCCACTGCCCCAGGCTGCTCCCAGCCCCATCCAGCCTGGCCTTGGGCACTGCCAGGGATATCTGAGAGCCCAGGGGTTGGGCAGAGGGGATGGAATTGATGGTGAAGCCCCTGGAGGGGTTTGCACTCAGCTGGAAATGCTTTCTGCTCTCCTCTCTGGAGTCTGAAACAAGGGAGGCCGAGGGGTTGGAGTTCCTGAAAACACCAAGTGCCCTCAGCTGCCCCTCCAGACCCTTCCCCACCCTCTTGACACTCTCCAATGGCTCAGTTTTTTATTGAGGCACCCAAAGCACCCCCAGCACTGAAGGTGAGCCCATCCCAGCCCACCCCAGCCCAGCCCAGCCCAGAGCAGGACAATCCCCCCTGGGCTGGCCTGGCTGATCCCGGTGTCCCCCAGGACAGGGTTGTCCCTCCTGGCTCCAGGACAGCTCAGATCACCCTGAGCTCCTGCACGTGTTTAACACGGGCAGTGCCAGGCTGGGCTGGTGCCCATGGCATGGTGACAATCTCAAACCCCTCCTTTCCACCCCAGCACACTCCCCAAAAAACAACCCTTGGCTCTCTCAGTGACTTTCTAAAGCCCTGTGCAAAGCACTGGAGCATTTAACACTGCAGGAAATTCACACCGGGAGGGGAGTTAGGGAAATTATCCTCACCTTGCCTTTGTGAGGGGAGAAAGAAGCAAAAAATCTGATTTGTCAAGCCAAAAACTCTGAAGTAATGAGTGACACCCCCACCACCTCCTCCTTAAATATTGTTAGGCCAACTCAAAAGCCAAGATCTTTGTTGCTGTTAAAAATAGCTGATGAAGTGACAGGATTTGGTCTCCTGGGTGAGCCCCAGCCAAGTCCCAGCTCATCAGGAAGTTTGGAAGTGTCCAACAGCAGCACCCAAGTCCTGCAAGCCCAGTCTGGGAGAAAACAGAGATTATGCAAGAAATCCTGGCAAAAACAACCCTCTGTTTGCTGCTCTCTTGTTGTTTGCCCGCTGGGCTTTGAGGCTGCACGGCTCAAGTTTTCCATGTTTGTTCCAAAACAAATAATTGCCTTTTTCACTGGAGCTGGGGATCAGCACATCATCATCACCTGCTTCCCTGGGATGAGGCAAGGAGGCAATGGCCCAAGGCCCAGCATGGCCAGAAAACCCCGTGGTGCTCAGAAATGAGGTGTCTGTGGACACACAGCGGAGGAAAACTCCAACCTCCCCCTTTCCAGACGTGTGTGAGATGCTTTCCCCTCTCTGGTGAGACTTGCAGTGGCCACAGAGCCTCGTGATTAACAGAGCTGATCCAAAGAAGGGGAAGAAAGCCCTGGAAAAAGAAAACTGGAGTTTTCCCCTGCTCTTGCAGCTCATGGGAAATGCCCAAGCCAGAGGTGGAACCAGGTACAGGTTTTGGCATGGAAAGGGAAGCAGTTTTATTTTTACAGGGTTTTTTCTAATTCCTTGGATCCCTGAGTTTGTTGTCAGCACCTGAAGAACAGAAGCAAGAGGCAAAAAGAAAAGGTGTCAAGGAAATGCCTGATTAAAGACCAAGCTTCACAAAGCAGAGCTGGGCTCATCTGAAGCCCTGAGCAGCCCTCATGCTCCTTGCTGCCAACCAAACCACCTCCAAGCCACCCTAAAACATTGCTGGGTGCCCCTGCCCAGCTGCAGGATCAGGGATGATGTTTCCTCCCTCTCTGGAGACAGGCAGAGCATAATTAACAAAAGTGTCCTTGGGATTCTGATCCTCTGAGGCAGCTCTGGGGCACGGGGGCTGCCAGGGCTGAGCTGGGGCACTCTGGGGACCCAGGGCTGAGATTCTGTATTTGTGAGCAGTCCCATGAGCTCCTCAGAGAAGCAGCTCAGTGCTGGGACCCCTCTGGGTCTTCACTCTGTGTCCTCAGTCCTTGTGTTTGTGCAGAAGGAGGAGCTCATGCCTCTGTGTGAGCCCAAGCAGCCAGGCTGTACTGATTGATTGATTGATTGATTGATTGATTGATTGATTGATTGGCCCTGTGGAGTGTAGCTTGGCAGGCTGGGCTGTGTCCCCACCACCACAGAAAGGTCCATGACCAGGCAGGACAGGGGGTGTTGAGCTCAGCCCCATTCCAACAGTGACTGGAAAAAGTGAAGAAGTTGTGTAAAAGTCACTTTTTAAAGCAGAGCAGCAGAGGAGACGAGGAGAGGAAGAGAAGAAAAGTCCCCAAGGGAGAAATGCCTTGGAAGCAGGGCACTGCCCAGCTGGTGCCATCCCAACAGGTCTGGGTGCTGGGAGTGCTGGGCAGGACGAGGAGCAGAGCTGGATCCAGAGCCAGCCCCGAAGGTGCAGCTCTAGGAAAGGACAAAGGCTGGGATGAAGCCCAGGAAAAGCCAAGCTGTGACCTTTGCCAAGCCCTGCCCGTGCCCTTCCTGGAGCTCAGAGCTGTGAGAGCTTGGAGCCATCAGTCAGAGCTCTGGAGTCACTGCAGCTCCTTGAGCCATTCCTGAGAGGGAGGAGAGGGCAGAGATGGGGACTCGGAGCATTTACAGCCTCAGGGGTGCCTGGTGGGGAGTGGAGGAGGCTGAGCTTGTGTCCAGGGGTTTTCCTGGGTTTCTCCAGGATTTGGGAGCCACTGATTTCAGGATGTGGTGGATTCAGCACTGGTCTGTGCTCCCTGGCTGTGCAGGGCTCAACAAAAAGTGGAAAAACACCCAAGGACAACAACTTTGACAACAGGTTGCCACCAGCAAGGCATGAAAAAGAGTTGGAAAGGGCACTCTTGTTATTCCTCCTGTAATTAAAAGAGAGAATTTATTCCTCCTTGCAGCCAGCCTCCTGCAGAGAATGAACCACAAGATTAATGAGGAGCCTGATGGTTTGTGCAGCCCCACTCAGAACCAGAGCAACTGTTTGCTCCTCTTGTCCCCGGTGTGGAGAGCAGCCAGCTCCCTCCTGGGGACATCCTGGGCTGTCCCAGGACAGCTCAGATGGATGCTGGTGCTCCTGGCTGGGGTTTGGGAACAGCAGGGCTGAGGGAACACACTCAGAATCCTGTCCTGAGGCACGGGGAGGGGGACAAGAGCTCTGGGAAGGAGCAATGCCCAGTCTGCTGTGCCAGGAAGGTGAGATGCAGAAATCAGAGCTCTGAAATCCAGCTGCTGGTGACACTCTGTCACCAGTGCCACAGGCCCATGGAGGGCTGGAATAGGTGGTGTCTGTTGGGAGGGATAAGGATTTGACAGGAAGGTCTCACAGAGGTGTTTGTGCACCAGAAGGATGATTGTCCTGGTTTGAAGGACAGGTGTCTGCCAATAAAGGCAGGAGCTTCTCTTTGAAATGGAGAATGTAAACCCCCTCCCTCCAAATTATTATAATTTTGAAATTAAGGGGCTCTCAGGCAAAGATATGGGAATTAGGAATTACAGTTCTTTACTAGGAAAATTAAAATAGAAATACAGTATTACAAAGAACAATCCCAACCCTGCCAGAGTCAGAATCCAAGCTGACACCCATGGGGAAGGAGAGAGGGAAATGCAGTTGGGAAATTGGGATAAAAAGGAGGCTGTGTCCTTCAAAAATTCCAAGGGAATGCTCCATGGCCTCTCCTTTTATTTGAATAAAGTTACAGGACTCCTCTGTGTCCTTTTTGGACATAAACCTCTGGTGTTTGTGGATTCATTTTCCTGGCACACCCAGCTCCAGTTTCACTCCCAAAGCACTTTCCCATCAAACCCTCACAGCCTCCAAACACGGATTTTCTGCGCTGCTTCCACACCTTGATCATTTCTCCAGTGAGGGCTGGAGCCCCTGCGTGCCTGGCAGTGAGAGGGACACAGCAGAAATTTGGAATTCCAGGATTTTCCCTTTCCCAGAGTTTTTCTGAGAGCTTTTCTTGCTGCCATCCTGCAGGGTGCTGTGCCTGCAGGGACAATGTGACATTGTGACATCGTGACCTTTGCTGCTCCTGCTTCCTTTCCCCTGTCAGGACTTGGGGTCCTGGTCCCTGCCCCTCCTCTCTGTAACTCTGAGGAGCTCTGGCTGTGTCCTGGAATTCATCAGCATCACAGTGGCACCCGTGGGGTTCACCCCCCAAAATGTCTGAGGAGAATCCGTGGCCTCAAATATTTCTGGGCTGGGGACACACCAGGAGGTGTCCCTGTCACCCCCTGCCAGATGATGTCACCCATGATGTCCCCAGCCTGGCCAGACCCCCAACCTCTGATAAAAACCCAACCAACCTCCACTGGCAAAGCTCAGACTCTCCCAGCAGGGTTTTCTTCCTAATTGACTCCAAATGACCCTAACTGACCCTAATTGACCCTAACTGACCCTAAATGACCCTAAATGACTCTTCCCATGATGAGGAGAACTCTTTGTCTGCTCTCCCTGCAGAGCCTCCTCTCACACATTGCTCAGAGCTCTCACAGGGCTCCCCTCCAGCACTCCCAGACTAAACAAACCCAGGTTGTGTTTTTGGGACCTCTGACCATGTCCCAGCCTGGCTGATCCTCCTCTGTTCTTTCTCCTGGATTTATTTAGCATTTCTCCTGGAATAATCTGGCATTTTTCCTGGAACTATTTGCCATTTCTCCTGGGATTATTTGCCATTTCTCCTGGGATTATTTAGCATTTCTCCTGGGATTATTTAGCATTTCTCCTGGGATTATTTGCCGTTTCTCCTGGGATTATTTAGCATTTCTCCTGGCCAGCAGTTGGATTTACAGCTCTGCAAGGAGGGAACCAAGCTCTCCTCAGCAGCTCCACTGATTATCCCATTATGGCTCTGTCTCACCAATCAGGCTCCCAAAATCTAACAGGACACAGTTTTTGGAATTTTCTCCCTAACTCTGGTGCCCAGGACCCCTCTGGGTTTGGCTGTTCTGGAGTTCCCTGCACCTGGGAAGGGTGGGAGCCCCAGACCTCCCCCAGCAGGGAGTGCTCAGAGATTACAAATGTTGGGCTGACAGAGAGAGGCAGAAAAATTATAATCCCTGTTCTCTGGGCAGGGATCAGGAGAAATTTCATATTTTTTTCCCATATAAAATCAAAATCTGAGAGTTCTGGGCTGAAAACCAATAAAGAGGTTTTTTCCCTTATTTTTCTCCCTTATTAACTCATTTTCTTTTTCTTTTTTCCTTTTCCTTTTCCTTTTCCTTTTCCTTTTCCTTTTCCTTTTCCTTTTCCTTTTCCTTTTCCTTTTCCTTTTCCTTTTCCTTTTCCTTTTCCTTTTCTTTTCCTTTTCCTTTTCTCTTCCTTTTTTTTACTTTTTCCTACTTTCCTTTTTTCAATTCTTCCTTTTAATTTTTGTTTTCATTTTCCTTCTCATTCTCTTTTATTTTGTTTTGGCTTTGTAGTTTTTTTGATTTTGTTTTTAATTCTAGAAATTCTCTTCAGTGTCTTGTGCATCTTTCTGGATCCCCCTCTCCATTCTCCAGCCAGACCCATCCTCTAGGTTATACCTCTGCCTTCACCAGCCTTGCTGCCCCTGGAGATGCCATTTTTGGCCCCAAACCATCCCTTTTTGAACAGGAAAATGAATCTGTGACCCAAACCAAGCCCACAGTGTCCCAGAGGTGTCCCTGAGCCTCCCCAGCCCAGCCTGAGCTGTTCCCTCTGCTCCTGTCCCTGTCCCTGTTCCCAGAGCCCGACCCCCCCGGCTGTCCCCTCCTGTCAGGGAGTTGTGCAGAGCCACAAGGGCCCCTGAGCCTCCTTTGCTCCAGGCTGAGCCCCTTCCCAGCTCCCTCAGCCCCTCCTGGGGCTCAGACCCTTCCCAGCTCCCTCAGCCCCTCCTGGGGCTCAGACCCTTCCCAGCTCCCTCAGCCCCTCCTGGGGCTCAGACCCTTCCCAGCTCCCTCAGACCCTTCCCCAGCCCCATTCCCTGCCCTGGGCTCTCTCCAGCCCCTCCAGGTCTTTCCTGAACTGAGGGATGAAGGAAAACTGGAGCTCTCAGCTTTACAGGGATCCAAGCAGCTGCAGGAAAGGTGGGACAGGAGTGGGGACAAGCTCAGATGGAAACATCCCCCAGTCCCAGCCTCTCATCCTGCCCCTTCCCCAGACAGGACCCAGCAGGAAAAGCCCCCCCAGTCCCTGTGCTGTAAATCCAGGAGCTGTTTCCTCAGCAAGGGCTCTCCCAGGCCCCAATACCAACCCTCCAGGAGGCTTTTCTTGTGGTGAAACACTGAGCTCTGTCTTGGCCAGGCCGAGTGGGCTCTGCTCTGTCCTCTGGATGAAGTGGGACTGGATTTATTGTTGTTTCTGCAGCAGTTGAAGCTTTACTCAGAAGGCAGCATTACTCACAGAGCTGCCTCCTGCAGGGCTCCCCTGCTTTTCCTGATGTTTCCCTTCTTGCCTTCAGCTGAGTTCTCTCTGCCATGAGCCATCAAACACAGAGCTGCTCGTAGATCACCTCTTGTCAGGGGCTGGCAGTGATTCTGGCTTGGCCTCTGAGCTCCACAGCTGTTAGAGACTTTGGCTGGAGGGAGGGAGGGTGGTCTGGGTCAGGCTCTGGGGTGTTCTCAGCTCATCCACATTCCAGTGGAAACTGGATTTTAGCTGGAAAACCATCCCCTTGTGTGGGGAAAAGCAGGAATGCACCACAACCTCAGGGGCTTCATGGAATCCCAGATTATCCTGAGAGGGACCCACAGGATCATGGATTCCAGGATCCCCCAGCAATCCCCCTGCCCATCCCTGGAGCTCTGGCAGTGCCCATTCCCTGGGGAGCCTGGGCAGTGCCAGCACCTCTGGGGGAGGGAAGAACCTTTCCCTGAGCTCCAGCCTGAGCTGCCCTGGCCCAGCTCCAGCCCTGCCCTGGGTCTGTCCCTGTCCCAGGGAGCAGAAATTGGAGCTGCAGACCCCTGAGCTCTGCCCTCACTACCCCTCAGATTCTCCCTGCAGCCAAGGAACCCCAGGGACCTTTGCTCCCACCCAAAGCACAGCTGATAAACTCCTACTCAAGGAATCCCAGACTCATTTAGGTTGGAAAACCCCTTTAAGATCAAGTCCAACCATCATCCAGCACTGCCAAGGCCACCACTGACCAGTGTCCCCAAGTGCCACATCCACAGGCTGTTAGACCCCTCCAAGGATGGGGACTCCCCCAGGATTTGGCCTTCACACAAAGGGAGCTGGGTGTGGCTGGCTGCAGGGTGGGCACCCATCTCAAATCAGAAGTGCAACCCTACCCTGAGCTCTCTCATGGCTCTTCCTCCCATTTCTTGCACAATTCCAGCTCCTGGCTGCAGTTTCTGCTGCTCTCTGACAGCCACACTGCTCAGGGATGCACTCTCAGGTCATTCCTCTGCTTGTTTTGTGAGCTGATGAACCTTCACCCTTAAATTCAGTCAGTTCCTCTCTCAGAGCTGCCCCTGAGCCCATGTGGGATCTCTCTTTTAGGATTGCCACCACCTCTCCTGCGGGGCTTTCACCAGGCACAGGGCTGCTCCTGTGGGCACACAGGACAGGGATGGAGCCCAAGGTGGCCATGTCCCCATCCCCATGGGCTCTCAGGACTGGAAATGCCCCAGCAGATTTTTCCTGCCACTGTTCCCATCAGGGGAAGGGCCCTCAGCAGCTTCTTGGGGCTGAGATCTGACCCACAGGGCTGGAGAGTCCCAGGAGCTGCCCCCAAACTCTCCATTCCTGAGCTCAAAACCTGCAGGGAGCCTCCTAGAAATGTAGAAGGGGACTTGGGGACAAGGCATGGACACAAGGAATGGCTCCCAGTGCCAGAGGGCAGGGCTGGCTGGGATCTTGGGCAGGAATTGTTCCCTGGCAGGGTGGGCAGGGATGGGATGGAATTGCCAGAGCAGCTGTGGCTGCCCCTGGATCCCTGGCAGTGCCCAAGGGCAGGCTGGACACTGGGAACAGCTGGGACAGTGGGAGTGTCCCTGGGGGTGTCACTGGATGGGATTTAAGGTCCCTTCCATCCCAAACATTCCCTGATTCCCTGATTCCATGACTCCATGAGTCCATGAGTCCATGACCATGTTGATGCCTCTCTCCTGGCAAACACTCTCAGCCTTCCTCACTCAGCCCCCATTAAAGATCAACTCTGAACACATTTTCCCAACCAGGTTTTCATGGGTTCTTTTCTGGAAATCTCAGCAGATTTCTGGCTCAAATCTTTGTGGGGAATAAATCCTGCAGGGAAGGGATGGGGCAGGGTAAAATCTGTGCTGCTGCAGCTGAATCCATGGAATCCTGCTGTGCCTCTTGGATTTTGAGTGGAACAGCTCCTTCTCTCCCAGATCTGCACCTTGTGCCTCTCAGAACAAGCTGGATCTGGACCTGGTTTATTTAACCTGCCTAAAAAGTGTTTGACTCACCCAAGGCAAAAGAAAAGCTGGAATTGCTCTTACCCAGCCCCTGGCTTGTCCCTCTCCTGGTGCTGTAATTTGGGATGGGGCAGGCAGATCAGACAGCCTTGATGTGGTTTTGCTTTCTCCAGGAGCTTCTCCAGCACACTCATTCCCTGCTTTCCATGCCAGGCAGCTCTCCCTCCCCTCCCAGCCACCATGGAAATGCCCTCTGATATCAGGAACTAAAAGAAAAACACTTTGTAATCTGCTTGTAGTTGTGTAAATAAAGTTTCCTAATTAAGGGTCCCAGACCCTGGTGCACTCCAGTGCCCTTCACCATCATGGAAGGGATTTTGGAGGGATCATTTTTGGAATTCCAAGGTAATTTTCCAGCAGTGCCTGGGATGGCAATGAACTGCATGGGATTAGGAGGAGATCTGTTCTCCCACCTGGTCCCTGTGTCAGCTCAAAGTCCTGATCTGAAATGGCAGCCAAACCTCAGCACACGCTATTATTAGTTTTCAATTATGAATTCACAGATTAAAAAGTCCTTCTGGTTAATTACAATGGGCTAAAGCAGCAACCTGGCTTTGCAGCAGTGTCCTGAGGAGGAAAAGCAATGGGATGAGGGCAGGGAGGAGCAGAAGGATAACACTGAAGGGCTCCAGGGAGCCCATCTTCCCTGAGTTTCTGCTTTGTGAGCATGGACACTCTTCCTTTTGGAGTGAAATCTGCATCTCCCATCCTGCACCAATTCCCAGAGGATCTGAAACCCCACCCAGCCTGAAAAAGCAGGAGCAGCCCCAGTGCTGAGGGACAGGGCTGTCACTTCTACCCCTCACAAACCCATTCCCTATTCCCTGACCCTCCATGTTTTTTTTATAGCTGTTTATCCCAGACTGTAATCCCACCCCTTCCCCAAATTAACAGTGCCCTCCTCCAGTTTTAAATTATTTTCATGGGTTCTTTGCTGAAAATCTCAGCAGATTTCTGGCTCAAAGCTTTGTGGGGAATAAATCCTGCAGGGAAGGGATGGGGCAGGGTAAAATCTGTGCTGCTGCAGCTAAATCCATGGAATCCTGCTGTGCCTCTTGGATTTTGAGTGGAACAGCTCCTTCTCTCCCAGATCTGCACCTTGTGCCTCTCAGAACAAGCTGGATCTGGACCTGGTTTCTTTAACCTGCCTAAAAGTGCATTTTACAGGGCACTGAAGTTTATTGCCCTGTTGGAATCCCACATCCCTCCAGATGAAAAATGAGCCACTTAAAATGATAAAATTGCTGCTTTATATTTACTGGAGTGGCAACAAAGCTGCATCCCTGTCCTAGGCTGGATCCTTGTGGCTCAGGCACTGCTGGGCTCTGTCTTTCCTGACATAAAACTGTTTGCAGGAGCGGTTTGAAGGCTGCTGCAGCAATTCCTGCCTGGCCTGAAGTTTATTCCAGCCTTCCCTCCCATCCCTACGCTGGGGGAGAGGCAGGATGCAGGGAAGGGATGGAATCCATCCCAGAGGAGCAGCCATGCAGGGGGAAAGTGGTAAAAGGAAAAGAGGAGATGTCAGGTGGTATCTGGATGGGATGGAGAGGGTCTGGGACAGGGAGAGGCACCAAACCTCTGAGGAAGATGAAGGCAGAGAAGGAGGGAGGAGTGGTGACCTTGAGAGGGTCGGGCAAAGATGGGACACCAAAGCCACGGGGAATGGAGGACAGAACTCCCTCAGCCCTTCAGTGGGGTGATGGAGAGAAGGGGGACAGGGAGAGGGTGCAGACCCTCCTGCAGACCCCACAGAGACCAGAGAGGGAGGGGACACAAGCACAGCAGCATGTCTGACCAAAACAGGGAATGTTTTTAGCAGAGCTGAGCCAAGCCGCGGTCTGAGAGCTGAACCAGCTCACCCTCCAAAAGCCCCGTTTGCGGCAGGCTCCGAGCCCTGCTGGTGTCGTGTGTCACGGCGGGGCCCCGCAGGAGCAGCGGGCTGAGGGGGCTGAGCCCGCTGCCAGGTGCTCGCCCGCTGTCCCCGCACGCGTCCCCTGCGGCTGCAGATGTCGCGATCGTGCGCTGGCTCCAGCACTGCACCAGCGCGGGGAAGGCGGCAGCCACAGCAAACCTCTGCGGGGAAAGGGGAGCCGAGCCAGCGGGAAATGTTCGGGTTTTCACGAGTCCCATCACCCCAGCCCTTGTGCCGCGCTGCTGCAAGGTCCTTCCGAGGATGGGGAGGCGCTGGCACGGCTTGCCCAGGGAGGATGAGGATTCCTCATCCGTGTCCAAGGTCAGGCTGGACATGAGCCCAGCCTGGCACTGCAGCACTGAACATCCTAAAACCATTCAGGAACCCTGCTGGGGGCACAGCCACACTGCCCTGCCCAGCCAGGATGTGACCCTTTCCAAACCAGCTCATTCCTCATCCTTGCAGATGTGTAAAACATGAGTCAAGTCATTCCCACTCCCATTTTAAACTGCCAGAGGGCAGGGATAGATGGGATACTGGGGATAAATTGTTCCCTGGCAGGGTGGGCAGGGCTGGGATGGAATTGCCAGAGCAGCTGTGGCTGCCCCTGGATCCCTGGCAGTGCCCAAGGCCAGGCTGGACACTGGGAGCAGCTGGGACAGTGGGAGGTGTCCTTGCCATGGAACTGGATGAGTCTGAGGATCCCTTCCCACCCAAACCATCCTGGGATTCCATTCTGGATGGTCCCTGCAGTGGAGGGGTCACAGAGGGAGCCATGGGAGGAACAGAAGGGTTTGATCCAAGTGCCACCCCTGGATGGGGAGCAGCTGTCATGGCAAGAGTGGCTCTGTCACTCCAGCACCAATGGCAGTGACACAAAAAGTGTCACCCATGGAGAGAGGAGCCTGGTGGGAGCTTGATCCAGACCCAGGGCAAAGGTTGTTCCTGTTGGATGTGGCACTTCTGGAGCCACCAAACAAATTATGGGATGATTTTCATCCCATCTGTGTGGCAGGATAGGGATGCTGGAGCTTCACCCAGATTTGGTGGGAATGGGATGGGATAATAATTAATAATTAATGATGGAGTCCGGAATGGCCATGGATAATCCCAGCCCGTGGGGCAGAGCTGGGAGCTGCAGCATTCCCGTTGTTTCCCAGGGAATGCTGTGCATCTCTTTATAGACACTTCATTAGCAACGTGATGCTGAGGAACTGCAGCAAATTCCTCCAGGGATTTTTTTTTTTTTTTTTTTTTTTTTTTTTTTGGAGGCTGAAAGGACTAAATGTGCACAGGATTTACTGAAAGGGCTCAGCTCAAAGACAGCCTCCTGTCTGTCAGGTGGAAATGGCAGTGCCTGGAAAAGGAACAAAAATTGGGATGGTTTGAAGTGGGAAAACAACTTGGGATGAATCAAGGCACAGGGGAAGTATAAAAGGATGGATCAGAAAATCTGTTTTTTTGAATGGGAAATTAATGGAAACAAAAAAGATTAAATTTAAAAAGCAATATGATGATTATTTTAAATTTAAAGTTAATATAATAGTAACATTTAAAATGCAATATAATAATTATTTTAAAATAAAAAGGCAATCTAATAATTATTTTAAATTTAAAGGCAATATAATAATTATTTTCAGAGGAGTTACATGGCTGTCACCACATCTTTCCTTTCTGTGATCTGTATTGCAGCTCTGTTGAATGAAGGGCTTGGCCATTCTTCCAGATTATTTTCCACACATTCTTACTCCTATGAATTTTAGTCAGGCTAAATTTGCTCCCTGCAGTTTATTCCAACCCTCAATCCCTTTTTTTCCTGCTTCCTCCATGAGACACAGAGCAGTTCAGGGGATATTTTTCTATTCTTTGTTTGTTTGAAAAAATGCAAATAAAATTTGATTCTTCTGTCACCCACAACGATTTTCAAGGAGTTGTGTGTCAGGCAGGAGGTGCTGAAATCCATGGCATCTCTCCTGATTTTTGGCCAGCATCCCAAAATCAGCTCCAGAGGCATTTTTGGCATGGAATTTTGGCATCCTCATGCAGGAATTTGCTTTTTGCATGGGAACAGTCACAGCCCTACAGAGAGAAACCCTTCAGCCACTGATGTGGGCAAAGGGACTTGGGAAATCACCACAAGATTTGGGGTTGTCTGAGCAGTTCCTGGAATCCTTGGGATTGGGAATGGTGCCCTGCTGGTCTTTCCAAGAGCTCTGGGCCAGATCTGCATGGGCAGGTTGGCACAGCTGGAGTCTCAGAGGGGTTTGGTCACTGAATCCAGGGGTGGCAGCACTGGGAGAAACCACAGGATTGGAATTCCAAGGTGGAAAAACAATCTGGTAAACCAGAGCTCAGTCCAAACCAGGCACTGTGCAGAGGTGTTGGCATCCATGAGGCACAGAAAGAACAGCTGGGGAAGGAAAACAGGAAAAGTGGGAGTGGGCACAAGTGGCCCCGTGATTCTGGAGGAAAATCAACCCAAAAGAGGGAGGATGGGAGCAGAGCAGAACTGGGAATGGGGTTGCTGTGCCCAGCACTGGTGGGGAGCCCAGAAATCCTCAAGAGCCAGTGGAAGGGAGGGAGTGGGAATGTGCAGCAAAGGAATGAGCTCCCAGCTCAGCCTGCAGGAGATTCAGACCCATTTTAGGACAAACATGAGCAGCAAACAGGCTGAAAAAAACAGGTACCAGGGAGAAACCTGCACCAGAGAACTCAAAATCTCCTTCTGGCTGATGTTCTTTTGTGTTTCTGCTCATTGGAGCATCAAGACTGTGCAAACAGCTGGAAAAAGCAGCACAGTTGTGTCCCAAATTCCTGGCTGGATAAATCAGCAGCAGACTCAGAGTTTCCACTGCTGCCTGCTCCATGCCCAGCCTGCCCCTGGCATCAGCTCAGGACTGTGCTCTGACCTTTACCTCTCTTCTCTTCACCACTTCGGTATATTTGCTAAAATCTGTCCAAATTCTTCCACATTTGAGCACCTCAATGCATTTGGGACAGGCAGGACCTGGAAGAGACACAGGAACCATGGAAGCACTGCAGGAACCAGCCCCTGTTGCTCAGGAACCTCATCTGGAAGGGAAAATCTCCAGCTGCATTGCAGAGGGTGGATGTGGGTCAGAAATTCCTGGAATTTCCCAGCAATTTGCTTTGGTTTAGCTCAGCTTGATAAGATTTCCTTGATAAGGAGTGTGATGGTTCACCAGAGGATATTTCTGGAATCACAGGATCATCAGGGTTGGAAAAATCCCCTGAGATCATCAAGTTCAGCCATGCCCCAGCACTGCCAAGGCCACCACTGACCATGTCCCCAGGTGCCACATCCCTAAATCCCAGTGGGACTGGGGCCTCCACCACTGCCCTGGTGGAGTTGTTACAACCCTTTCCAGGAAGAAATTTTCCCAAATATCCAACCTAAACCTCCCCAGGAGCAGCTTGAGGCTCTGATGAGCTAATTTTAGATGAGTTAAGAAGAAAAAAAAACAGGAATGCAGAGGGTTAAACCCCTGGGAAAGCTTTTGCTGCAGCCTGGGAAAAGCTCTCACCAGCTGGAAAATTGACATCTTGGATTTTCACATCCCAGGCCATATTCCAGGGGGAGAGGTGGAGTTTGGTTCCCTCCAGGAAAGGATGAGATTTATCTTAAAACCAGTTTCTTTTTTATTTCCTCCTTCTTCCCTTAAGTTCAGGCTCTTCCTGCTCTTTATGTTGGGAATGACTTTAATGGGAAGCTTTGATTTTTAAGAGAGAACTTGGAGCACCAATAAACACCCAGCAGCAGCACTGGGAAGAGTTTTTGGGGAATCCCAGAGTGGTTTGAGTGGGAAGGACCTTTAAGCTCTGCCTATTCCACCCCTGTCCTGGCAGGGACACCTCCCACTGTCCCAGCTGCTCCAGGTGTCCAGCCTGGCCTTGGGCACTGCCAGGGATCCAGGGGCAGCCACAGCTGCTCTGGCAATTCCATCCCAGCCCTGCCCACCCTGCCAGGGAACAATTCCTGCCCAAGATCCCAGCCAGCCCTGCCCTCTGGCACTGGGAGCCATTCCCTGTGTCCTGTCCCTCCCTGCCTTGTCCCCAGTCCCTCTGCAGCTCTCCTGGAGCCCCTCCAGGCCCTGCAAGGTTTGATCATTCCCTGAGTCCCAGTGGGGAGCACTGATACCATCCTACCACAGACTGGGGCTGGATTTGGACAGCAGGGTGCAGGCTCAGCACCAGAGCAGGCAGCAATCCCTGAATTTTCACAGCTGACTTTCCCAGGAGCTCTCCATCCTCAGGAATGTCGAATTCTTTCAGCTTCACCAGGGGGTTTCTGGCTGTGCCACCTGGGGTGATGTGATGGTTTAAAAGCAAAATAGAATAGATGCAATAGCACAAAAGAAAAACCAGTGACAGTCAGAATACAACCTGACACCCCACTGGTCAGGGTAGTGGTAGCAATGCAGATGAAGGGGTCTTGTTGAAGCAAGGATCCTGTAGAAAGGTCTGGTAGCTCTTGTCCTCTGGAAACCAGTGGGTAAGGGCTGTTCTGGTGTTCCAAATCTCAGTTTTTCTCTGGGTAGGAAAGGCTTGGCTCCTCCCCTGGCTGGAGCATCTCCCAGTGGGATGATGGAATTTTATCAGCCATGCACTGGGACTCAGTGGCCATGAACAGGAGATATCTCCTGGAGGGAGGATGGGCTGTGGGAAGATAATGATGATTGCCCAGCTGGTTTAAAGATGGCCCATTAGCAGGTGATATCTCCCACAGAGATAAGGATCACTGCCCCAGCTGGTTTCAGCAGGTGGTGATAGAATACACATTTTTGGGCACATTGTAACCTAGGACAAGCAACTTCCCAGCACCAGCTGCCCTGGAGCTGCTGTTTTTTCTCCCCTCTATTTCCCTTCCAGGGAGAAAGGGCCACTTCTCACCCATTTAGGGCACTTGGATCTTCCTGCCCATGGGATTTTGGGCTCCAACAGGGAAACCTTCAAGTCAGAGGATTGCCTGTTGTCCTGCAGCACCCACCAAGCTTTGCTTAATTCCCTCCATCTTTGCTTCCAGCTTGGATAGACACTAAAATCCCAGCAATCAGGTCAGGAAAATGCTCATAAATCAGTGTAGGAGCTCTGGGATCTTTGATCAGAGCCATGGGTGGATGGTGCTGGTGCCATGCCTACCTCACATCTCGTGGATGTGCCACCAAGATGTTGATCCAATTGCTGCAGGGACATCCATGGTGTTCCATTCCCACAATCCCTATGCTGCTCCCATCCCTTCCACCCTGCCCTGTTGTGTTTTCCTTTTCCCACTGCCCAGCCTGGGCACTGGAGATGCCCTTGGACAGAGCAGGGACAGCAGGGCCACGAGGAGGGGACAGGAAGGATACACTGAGGACAGATCTGAGGCATCATCCCCATCTCCTCCTGCATGTGGCAGCCTGGAGGAGTCAAACCAGCCCCAGTCCCACTGTCACAGCAGCTCTCGTGACACTGCCAGGGATTTCTCCACGCCTGGAGCAGGATATGTCTCACAGGAGATGCTGAGCTGCATCTCCAGACATCTGTCACCTCCCTGAGCATGGGACCAGCCTCCCCATCCTGGTGTGTCCCTGTCCCTTTCCAGGACACATTTCCAGCGATGTGCCGGTGAGAGCCCGCGTGTGGCGGGGCAGAGCCGCGTTTGTCACACGTCCCTGCGGGTGTGTCACCGCCGAAAGGTCACCGCGTCTCTGCTTTCCTGGCACCGTGCCTGGGGACAGGGTGGCATTGCATAACCCAGCTTGGCAGGGCAGTGCCTCCTCTGATTCCTTCCTGCAGCTTCCTCGGAGCTCTTTGCACCTCGGGGTGTGGCTGAGCCCCAGGGGACAGAATCCTCCAGGATCCTCCTGCCCCAGGGGACAGGATCCTGCTGCTCCATCGCCCTCCAGCTCCTCCTGCTCTCTCAAGGCTGATCTTCTCTCCCGGATTTTCTGTTTTCCTTTTCTGACAGCTGCTGCCTGAAAACCTTGGATGGAGCTGGGGAGCTGCAGGAGGCAGAGCCAGGAGCGGTGGAGGGAAATGAGGAGTGACAGAAAACACAGCCCCGTGGAGCTGACATGGCTCAAAACCTTCAGCCAGGGACAGCCCAGGGAAGGGCCCTGGAATGTTGAGCCTGCTCAGGGTGGTGGGCACAGAGGTGGGATTGAGTCACCAGGATGTGATTCTGCATCCTGGGCTGCCACTGCAGCCTCGTGTCCCTCCTCATGTCACACCTGCCCTGGGTCTCTGCTGGATCTTCCATCATCCCCATCCCGACCCTTCCCCTGCAGCTTCCCCCTCCAGTCTCCCAGAACAGACTCTTTCATCCATTCCAGGAACAAAAGCTGGACTTGGGGGATATCAGGCTGATTGTATTCCTGACACAATTTGTGCAGTGAACAGTTTGGCCCTGAAGTCAGGGATTTTCTGACTTTCCTGCCAGAGCAGCCTGTGAAAGCAGCGATGCTCTTCCTGCCCCAGGAATCCCCTCAGCTGGGTGGGCTGGACCCCACGGATGTGCCTGGAGGAACCAGGGCAAAGAGAGCTGGGAAATGGGAGCCCCTGGGCTGTCCCAGGCAGGCCCAGCCCTGCCCTTCCTTCCCTGGCTCCAGAGGGAAGGAGCTGGATGGCAGCCCTTGGATTTCTCCAGGGAGGGAATTGCACAGTGACAGGATGGCACCTCACTGGAATTCCTGTGGAATTCCTGCTGGGATCCCCCCACTATGCTCCCATGCAATTCCTGCTGGGATCCCCCCACTCTGCTCCCATGCAATTCCTGCTGGGATCCCCTCATCCATTCTGCTCCCATGGGATTCCTGCTGGGATCCCCCCACCCTGCTCCCATGCAATTCCTGCTGGGATCCCCCCACTCTGCTCCCATGCAATTCCTGCTGGGATCCCCCCACTATGCTCCCATGGAATTCCTGCTGAGATCCCCTCATCCTGTTCCCATGGAATTCCTGCTGTGATCCCCCCACTCTGCTCCCATGGAATTCCTGCTGAGATCCCCTCATCCTGTTCCCATGGAATTCCTGCTGTGATCCCCCCACTCTGCTCCCATGGAATTCCTGCTGGGATCCCCCATCCCCTTCCCAGGTCTCTGCCCAGCTCAGGGATGAGGCCCCAGCAGTGGGACTGGAGCAGCTCCAGCCTCCCACATTCCCAACCCCCCTGGAGAGAGAGCTCAGCCCCATCCCTTGGGAACAAAACACAGGCACAGCCCCAGCCATGGGACTGCTGAGTTTGGAGAGTGAGGAAAACCAAATATTTTCCTTCTTAATTAC
The DNA here is from genome assembly GCF_903797595.1 of Erithacus rubecula. Lineage (NCBI taxonomy): Eukaryota > Metazoa > Chordata > Aves > Passeriformes > Muscicapidae > Erithacus > Erithacus rubecula. The sequence goes on along the minus strand of NW_027635506.1, from coordinate 10,659 downwards.
CATCTTTCAGGCAAGCAATTATTCCTCCTGTGTGTCACTCAGCCTAATGACAAATTCCCAATAAAATCCATGCTGGGCTGCAGCCTTCAAAGGCAGGAAGCAGATTTTGAAGCAGATTTTGGAGTTAATCTCCTTTCACAACAAGCTCCAAACCATGGCTGTGTTTATCCTGAGACAAAACCCTTGGGAATGAATAAGTCTGAAAAGGGCAAGGAAATTTTTTTTTTTTTCCTGGATGGGATATTTTTGATATATTGTTATTAAGGAAAAGGAATAATAGAGGGAAGGGTTTTGGAATGGTGGCTGGAAGGTGGCAGCAGGTCAGGCTGGAGTTCATTGGTCCAAACTGTGGCACCCTCACCCTCCACGAGGTTCTCCTGCCTCCATCAGTGTTCCAGCATCCCCTCCCCATTTGGAGCTGGGCTCCAAATCCACCCAATCTCCCACAAACCCCCCACAGCCTCCCCCAGCAGAGTTTTGGAGGTTGCTGGTGGTGCTGGGGTGGTTTAACACAAGGAATGTTGAAATTCTTCCAGTTTTTAGGTTGGAATGATGCCCTCATCCCATTTTTTGGAGGCTGAGGAGAGTCTCCAGCCACCTGCACCATCCCTTTCCAGGTCTGGATAGTCCAGGCTGCCCCAGGGTGGCTGGAGGAGCTGCAGCTCCTCGTGATCTGTGGGGATGTGGGTGTGGAAGGAGTGGGACACACCTCGGTCCAGTCCTGACCTGCACTCAGGGTTTGGGAATTTGGAGCTGCCCAATGTGGACAGCCACAACATCAAAGGGTTCTGAGTCACCCCAGGCAGCTCCCTCACCACTAATGGCATCTTTTTTCTTTAAAACTCAAAAATTCCTTCCCTAGAATTCCCCATCCCCACACCTCAGATGAGATAATCCTTACCCAGTGGGGGAAATGGGGAAACAAAGCCCAGAGACACCCCAAAGTGAGAGAGCTCTGGAATTCAGAACAAGAAAAAATCCATTTCCAGAAAGATGTGGCAACAGGAGCAATGCATGGGGAGGAACAATTTGGGAAGAGATGGAAAAATTGGGAAACATCCCCAGGGAGGAATCAGAGGTTCAAAGGCAGCAGAGAATTTGAAAAAAAAAAACAGAAGGAAGTGACTAAAAAAAAAATGTAATATGCAAAATGCAGTTGCACTGAGCAAAAAGTTCAGGTCTGGACATGGCACTGCAGAAATCCAGGTGGGAAAGATGGAAAATCCCAAGGCAGGTTGGGAGAGATGGTTTCCTCTGAGTCCTAACAGGTGTCTTCCTTATTCACACGGGCACACCACTTCTAAAGGTGGTAACTGCACCACTTAATTAGTGCCTTGTCTTCATTTTCTTCTGTCTTCACTCAGTCAGGATTAAAAACACAAAGCAGATGAATTTTCTTGTGTTTGGGCTTGGTTGTTTATTAAATCTTACCTAAAGTACAGAGAGTTCTGCAACACTTCAGCTACCAGCTAAAAGTGAGAAATGGAGCTGAATCCAGCTGGGCACAAGGCCTTTTAAAGCTAAACAGTCCAACAGAGAATTAACACCTTTATTATTTATACTTTTGACCCAATAACCAAACTGTCATGACCTGCACTGTCCAACCAAAAACTACCTGAAATCATGAAAAAGAAGGAAGAATAAGACAGAAAGAGACAACACCTAAAATCCTCCATCTTGTCTCACATCTATGACTATTTTCTAAAAACCCCAAATTCCAAACCCTTCACCATGTGAAATCACACACTTCTATTTAACTACACACCCATGACTTTAACTCCATCACTCAAATTTGGAAGCTTTTTTCAAGGCCTCAAGTCAAAAGCTGTGTTCTCCTGGGGGTCAGTGTCATAAAGCACAGAAAGCTCAAAAATCCCAAAAATCCCAGTTTTCTGGGATCCAACGGTTTCCCACAGCCTGGAATGAATCTGAGCTGCAGCCCAAGCTCTGGCTGCCTGTGGAGGTGCCTTCCCTCCATCTCTGGGACTCTCACAGCCAAAGGAGACAGGACTGGGGTATTCCAGAGTTTCCAGTAGGGACTGAGGCACCAAAACCCTTTTTTGGTTCGGTGTTTGGTGTCCCTGCACTTCCAGGGAAGTGATGCCTCTGTCTCTTTGGAGGGTGATGGGATGGAAATGTGAAATATGCATTCTGGGAGGGCTGGGAAAGGGTTAAAAGCATTCCCAGCTGACAGATTCCCCATTCCTGAGGCTTTCCAGAGCTGCAGGAGAGCAGCACCCACCAGGAAAATGCCAAGGCAGAACTCTCAGTCCCTTCAAGAAACGCGTTCCCACTCTCTGGGTTTTTCAGGAATTAATTGCAAAGACATTTCTGGGGTTTGTTGCAGTGGGGGTTGCCATGGCAACTGCTCCATCTACTCAGAAAAATTCGGGAGGGCTCCCACTGTCACAGGGCCATCTGGCCCTGCCATGGGGGGTCATTTTGGAGCTCTGCTCCAACCTCTACAAGACAAATCTTCTTTTTAAGCCTCTGAAAGTCCTTGGTACGATTTATCAACCAGCTCCTGCCCTCAATCTCTGTTTCTTTTCTCGGTACTGACAGGATAATTTCCTCTCTATCGCTGCAAATTAAATTCTAATGAGGAAGCTCTGCATTTCAATGTGATGGAGAGCTTTTCTTCTCCAGGATGCATGGGAGAATTGAATCCATCCAGGAGGGAGGAGAAAGGATTAAACAGGAATGCCTGAGAGCAGGAGCCCTCTGTCAGCCTTGGGAAAGGCAGTTTTGGTGGCAGGAGCAGAGGGAACAGCTCAGGCTGGGCAGGGGAGGCTCAGGGTGGGCAGAGCAGGAATTTCCCCATGGAAAGGGTGGGCAGGGATTGGAACTGCCCAGGGGGGTTTGGAGTGCCCATCCCTGGAGGTGACCCTGAGATCTCTGGGCTGGGGACAAGGTGGGGACTGGGCACAGATTGGATTCCTGGAGGTCTTTTCCAACTTGAGCATTTCTGGGATTCTCTTTTCCCCCTAATGGTGGATTGGGATTTTTGGGTGGATTCAGGTTCCCCTCTGAGTTGAGACCACAAAACCCTCCATGGATGGAGGTTTGAGCAGCCCCTGGGAGGAATAGATGGGCAGGAAAAGGGGGAATGGAACTGAGCTTTTCCTGCCCCAAACCTGGGGATGCCCCTGGGGCACGGGACACCATGGCCACAGCAATCCCATGGAGCCCAAATCCCACCTGAGGAAGGGGCTGGAATCTGATCCAGAGGGGATTTTCAGTTGTGGTTTCTCTGGGATGTGGCAGCAGTGACAAAACTTTCATGTCCACAATGGAATATTTTAAAAATCTTTATTGATTTAATGTGTTCAGGGAAATGAAGGATTTCCCAAAAATTTATGGTGGCCATTAAAGACCAGGAGGCTGAAGATGTTCATTTGAGTCAGCAACATTTATAAAAGGAAACTCTGCTGAGATTTTTGAATGTCAACAAATTATTTCTGCCAAAATTTTATACAAAATTTATATAAAAATCTAAAAAGTTGAGTATTTCTTCACCTTTTCTCAAAGCACTTGTAATGGAGAATGCTTGGTGTTGGGAATGGAGATGGTGATCCTTGGTTTCCATTCCCAGGGGTTCAATGTCAAAACAATGCAGGAAAAATATTTTGGGTTATTTTTTTGTGGGTTTTGTGTATTTTTCAGGTTTTCACTTGATGTTAATACAACAAAAAAGCTCTCTTTGTTTACTCATTTTGAGTGTTCCCCCTGCATCTTGGAGCTGCACTCAAGGACTGGGGAAGCCAAATCACCATTCCCATTTCCCAGGGATTGGGAAAACCAAACCACCATTCTCATTTCCCAGGGATTGGGAAAACCAAACCACCATTCTCATTCCCATTCCCATTTCCCAAGGATTGGGAAACCCAAACCACCATTCCCATTTCCCATTCTCATTCCCATTTCCATTTACCAGGGACTGGCACAGCCAAACTGACCCTAAGAGGGTTTTTGGCAGCTCTGGTTTCTCCTCATCAGGAAACCTCTTCCCTGGGGGATATTTGAGCTGCTCAGAACTGTCCTTCACAGCAGTGAGGACATCCCCAAAATTCCACCCCGTTCCCAGGATCATGAATCATCTCCAGATCATTTCAGCTGAGTTGGAAGTCATTTGGGAAAGGGGCATTTTGGGGGCTGAGGTGCTGCTGAGTTCTTCCTCTCCTAGATGGTCCCAAGGGATGGGGTTAGAGGATTCCTGCTCGTTAATACCTGCTCTGATGAGCTCCAAGGACTTTTTCAGCCTAATTTATTCTGGGATTCCATAAATATTTCACTTTGGGGGCTGAGGGAAGTTTTGGGACCATCTTCACTCCACCCTGATGGTTTCAAAATACAAATCTCACATTTAACCTCTCCTCATCATTAAACTGCCTGAAAATATTGGAGTTCAGTCCCCTCAGGAATTCATCCCTCTAGTCACAGCATCCATAGGGGTGGGACTCTAAAGGAAGAGACTTTCTGGCCCTGAGTGTTATCAGTTGAGCATCTGTGTGTCTGCAGCTTCCTCCTGGATGAAAATCAACCCAAATCATCTGTAAAGAATAACCCAGGGAGCAGCTCCCTGGCTGCTCATTATCCAAGAAGCAGAACAGCTGAATTTCAGAACATTCCTGCATCCTCAGCATCGCTGTATTAAACTCAGGCAACTTCACTCCTGGTTTAAAAATATCTCTGAATGCACTGCAGGAAAACTGCAGAGAGCTGAGTTCTCCAAGAGGTGTTTTCTCCCAGGTGACAGAGCTGACTCGAGTCTAGCTGGATCTGAGTGAATCCTTCCCAAAACCCCCATTGGGATGGATTTCAGAGCTAAAGACAAAACCCCCAGCAATCCCCCCTGTGCATCCCTGGAGCTCTGGCAGCCCCAGGAAGAACCTTTCCCTGAGCTCCAGCCCTGCCCTGGGTCTGTCCCTGGCCCAGGGAGCAGAGGTTCCAACTCATTAATTTGGGAAATCTGGGAGTTACAGCCCAGGTTCCAGTGGTAGCTGCTCTGAAATGACCAAACTCTGGGATTCTATTTTCTTTTTTCCACCATCTCTGATGGGCCTGGACCTGAGGAAAACTTCTCACATCCCAAAATCCCAAAGAAAGGAGACAGAGCTGTGTTTGTTGGCTGTGATGATGGGACACCCCATCGGGGCTATCAAAGATTTGGTTTTTTGTGGGAATTTGGGCTTCCAGGGCACCTCACTGGGCATGGCCTGAAGTACAGAAAATCAGAAAAGTGTGTTATAATGAAACTCTGATGAATTTTATGATGTGTATTCAGTTATTTTCCTCCTCCTTTCTTGTCCTTCAATCTGTGGCCTGGACAGCCACCTCAGAGGGTTTTGCTGTTAAAGCAACATGAGAAATCAATAAATACTAAACAATAATTCCCATTACCAAGTCCAGCTACTGTTCTAATTCCAGCCCTCTGTCCCCAGGCCACCAAGGGCACAGGAGATTTGTTCTTCTACCAACCAGGCCAAGCTGTAAGTTTTGGCTGTCCCAGAGCAATGAGAGCTGATGTAGCAGAGTAGTTAAAAAAACTTGCTTAATTTGTTCTTTTGACATGAAAGGCTTGTTGAACAGCTTTGAAAAATTCAGTCAAAACAGCTCCTAGCAAGTCCAGGGCAAGAACAGACCTCAAGCATCATCAGTTCAGCTCTTTGGTAGGTGAAAGTAAACAAAAATAACATAAATCTCTGTTTTAGAGGATGAATCATTTGTGCTGTTGGGTGAAGCATAGGTTTAAATTCAGGGGTATAAAAAATTGTAGTTTCCCTTAGTGTCAATGGGGTTTTAGCCCCCATTTCCAAGAGAGCAAATTCCAGTCTTTCACTGCCTCAGAACAGCAGAAATTCTGGACTCAGGTGAGGAAAACTCTTCTCCTGCCAGGTTCTGTTTGGGTCCATCTCAAGGAACAATGTGTGCAAAGCCAGAGCAGTGCTGAGCTCCAGGAGGAGTTTGCTGCAGGACACAGGGACGAGTCTGTGCTGAGCCTGAGCTCGTTCTGCTTTCCCAAGCTGAGTGTGCATCCATGGTGAACGTGCCAGCAGCTCCCCAGCCAGGGAATGGCCCTCCTGGGGCTCCACCAGTTTCTCATCATTAATTCCTGCCCTGGGAAGTTGCACCATGACATGCATGAGGCCATGGAGGAGATCCAAGAGCACAAAGTTCCTGATGCTGCTTTGGTCCCTGGAAATCACGAGGAAAACGGAATGAGGAGTTCTCCCATCCCTCTGTGGTTAATCTGAGCCTTGAGAGAACCAGAAGGGTTGTTGGAAGGCACAGAAGGTTCCTGCTCTCACTCCTGGAAATGGCATTCCCAAAAGAGACAACACTTCCCTGAAGATGAAGCAGCTCCCAGGAGGGAGAGCAGGACACTGAGTCCTGGCAGTGTTCTGCTCTCACCCCATCAGGCTGCTCCTCTCACTCCCCAAGGCACATTTGTATTCTGTTCCCTCATCCTTTTTCCTCTCCATTTTTTTCCTTTTGGATCATTTTTCCTGGTTTTCTACCAGCTGGATGTGCCATCATGCAGGAGTTTAGGACTTCTGGAATTGGCCACTCTGAACGTGTGCCATGTTTGGCTTCCCTGTGGCTCCCAGGGTTATCCCAGCCTGTCCCACACAATCCTGGCCCAGACTTGGAGCTAAGCTTTGCTTTGCCTCTCCCTGGTGACGTTCTCAGGGTTCCATAAATGGTGCAGATTCAAAGTCTCGTGGAAATCAGATGATCCTTGCTGTGCAAAGAGACACAGCTGGACATGGACTCAGTGTCCCTGGGGTGGCTCCAAGGAATTTGATGTTCCTCACACGGCCAGAAACACCAGGGCAGGGCAGAGGACTCAGCAGCACTCCCAGGTCCAGGCCTTCCAAACAAATTCCAAGCAACTTCTTTAGATTTTCCTTCCAGGAAAACATTCCTGGGACAACCCAGCAGCTGCACCACCCAAGGAGGGGTAGAGTTCAATCACAGATTTTTCTTTTTCTTTTTTTTTTTTTTTCCCTATGATTGATGTAAATTTTGTTTATAATTGAAATTCATTTGAGTTAACAATCCTGGAAAAACAAGGGCTATTCCAGGATATTTTTCTTTCTGGCCTGAGTTTCATTGTGGAATGGGTAAAAATTCCTCTTTAAATCCCAGGGAAAACCACAGCCAGGTATCCAGAAAATAACTCCATGGATGCAGCAAAAGGAGCTTCAAATGACTTTGGTCAGCTGAAAAAATATCCCCAAAAATGACAATGCTGATAGGCAGGAGCACAGGAGGGAGAGCAAGAAAGACCTGGGGCTGAGATGTCCAAAAATGAAGAGGTTGAGGGAAGCACAAGAAGAATTTCCAGGAAGAGGAAGGGTGGAGCAGGGCAGGCAGGACAAGACACAACAATCCTGCAGAGAGGAGGCTGGAACAGATTTGGGGAAACAATCCAGTGATGGAGGAATTCTGGGCACAGGGAATTGCCTGGGGTGGCTGTGGGTGCCCCATCCCCCAGGATTTGGAGGCACAGAGGTCTCAGGAATTCCCAGCTAAGCCTGTTCTGAGGGCTGAAGGAAATGACATTTCAAGACTTGTTTTCCTTGGTTTTCTGTTCCTCCCTGGTTTTGGCACAACCCAGGGAACACAGTTAATTATAGCCCTGGAGAGAATTGATTGTTGCTTTACCTTATTTGGTGGATAACAGCAAATCCTTCTTTGTGACAACGAGGAAACCTGGTCTGGGAGCTCTGGCTGAATTACTGATCCCATCAACAGCCAAATCCAAGGATTCTGGGCTCTTCCCTGGCTCTCCATGTCCCCCAGTGGGGTCAGTCCCCTTTTCCTGGACTTTACAAGGATTTTGTCCCATGCAGCTCAACCCCACATTTCATCTCAGGGCACCTCTTGCTGTGCACAAATCAGCTTGGGTGAGAATAACCACCAAAAATCACAACAGAAATTCAGATTTCAACAAAATTCAAGATTCCCAAATATAGGAATAGCAAGAAATGAGTGGTTTTGCAGGCTGGGAGGGCTCTAAATGCCCTTGGGCTCCCTGCAGAGCTGCAGGGAGGCACCCACAAGGTGAGAAAGAGCCACTGCAGGTATCCAAGCCCATTTCCCAGGAATATGGCCTAGAAATTTCCTTCCCACCCTCCAAAAAAAAACAACACACCTCAGCATAACCCATCAAATGTAAGAATTTTTGTTCCAAAAAAACCATAGGGTGAAATTCAGACAAGGAGAAATCAAGATATGCCTGGTGCAGAGATTCCTCATCCATCTTTTTCAGTAGAACAGGCACAGAAGGGCTCCAGGCAAAGCTGGATGAACAATTAAATTCCTGCTCAGAGCCCCAGTGGGATCTGTGTGAATCAGGAGCTGTGAAGGTGTGAAATGAGATCAGAAGCAGCCCTGGAGCTCCCTGCCCTGCCCAAGGCCCATCCCTGCTCCCCTGCCCAGCTCCAAGTGGGATCTCACTGGCTGCTGCTCCCCTTGGCACAGTGCCACCATTGGGATCAGCCATCCAGTCCCTCATCACTCCCAGACCATTCAATTATTTCTCTCTAACCCAATTAGCCACGTAGGCACGGAGCAGTGCATGGGATGCTTGAGCAGGAGGCTCTGTGTCCATTCCCTGGTGTCCAGAGCATCCCTGGGGAGGGGCAGGCAAACAGGGAGCTGTTTGTGCCATGGCATCACCTTAAAGATCCTAAAGATTCAGGTCATTTGCCATAAATTCCATGTTTTCTCAATTTCTAAGGATTTTTCTCCTCTGTTGTCTGGCTGAGAGGCAAACACCACGTTTTTGTTGGGCTTGAAGGACACCTGCACCTCGTGGGGTCAGCAGGGTGGGGCAGGGTCCAACTTAGAGAGGGATCAAATCCCCAGCCTGGAACTCATTGGAACCAGGCTGGAGAAGGAGTTTGGGGCTTTCTCCATCCCCCTGTGCCATCAGGGAGCTCCAAACCCCATGGGGGCACCCCAAAGTCCGGGCTGAAGCACCCCAAAGGCTGGGCCAGCATCAGCTGGGGTGTCCTGAGCCCTTCCTGGGATTCTCCTGCAGCCTTCAGCAAGGGAAGGCTTGTCCTGGCAGGAATTCCAGCAAAGGAAAATATCCTGCAGCCCATGAGGGCTGGATCTGGTCCATGGGGCTGCTCCAGGGGCACATCCAGAATCTTTCCAGAGCCCTTTCCAGGGATCTCACACCAGAAACAGCCCCAGACACTATGAGGTGACAAACAAGCAGCACAAGACATTTTTCCTACCTGAGTTTCACTGGTTTTAACTTGTCCCAGGGCTTTCCTGCCCTTCCCTTGTTCCCTGGGGTCCTGTGCCAGTTCCAAATGCCCCCACAGCCCTTTGCTGGAGCTGGCACCAGATCTCCCCATCTCCCTGCCTTGTTCCCTCTGCAGTCCTTCCTTCCTCCAACCCTCTTCCTCTCCAAGAGGATCCTCCAGGTGATGACAGCAGAGGGAAATAAAGGGGAAGAGCTCCCAGCCTGAGCCAGGAGCACCTGGGGAACCTCTAAGCACAGCTGGGGTGCTAAAAATCTACACGGGTTCCAAAGAAAACAGGTAGAAATTATCAAAATGTTTTTAAGGTTGCTGTCTGCAAAATTCCCCCTTTAAATTTGGAAAAACTTAGGAAACACTTGGACATAGCACTCAGGGCTCTGTTTTAGTTGATAAGTGGTGGTTGGTCAGCTTTTGTCAGCTAATTTTCCAACCTAAATCATTCTCTGATTCCATCCCAGCACATCCCAGCGACACAAACCAGTGGGGAAATGGATCTGGGGAACCATCTCCCTCCTCTCCCTGTTCTCCCGCCGAGCACCCACAGCTGCCTGGGAAGAATTCCAGGCAAGGAAAACATCCTGCAGTCCATAAATGCTGGATCTGGTCCAGCACCCTGCTGCAGGACCCTTGATCTGACCCCAAACTGCTTTTGCTGTGCTCCGAAGGAAAATTACACCCACCAGAGGGTTTGTGAGGAGCCAGCGCTGCTCTCAACAGCCGCAGGCTGGTGCTTAATGAGCTTTCAGCTGATTGTTACTGAGTGGAGAGGCACAATTAAAGCCCATTAGCTGCCATGACATCACCAGCTCGGAGGAAACTGTGCCTGGCAGGAAGGAGGCAGGACAGCCGTGGAATTATGGCTGTGGAATGAGTTAAAATCATTGAGTTACAGCCATGGAATGAGTGAGCTAGAGCCATGGAGTTCAAACCATGGATTTACGCCATGGAATGAGTTACAGCCATGGTAGCCATGGAATTGGTTACAGCCTAGAGTTACAGGCATGGAATTACAGCCATGGACGGATTAAAATCTTGAGTCACAGCCATGGGATTGAATACAGCCAGAGGAATGGAATGGAATGGATGTTACAGGCATGGAATTGCAGCCATGGACATGGTTAAAAACATTGAGTTGCAGCCATGGGTGGAGTTTCAACCAGGAGTTACAACCGTGGAGTGAGTTAAAACCATGGAATTACAGCCATGTAATGATTTACCACCATGAAGTTACAGCCATGGAATTACAGTCGTGAAGTGAGTTAAACCATAAAATTACAGCCCTAGAATATTTACTACCATGGAATTAAGCCATGGAATTACAACCATTGAATTACACCCATGGATGAGTTACAGCACGGAGTGAGTAAAACCATGGAAT
>NW_027635507.1:0-39759 GCF_903797595.1 Erithacus rubecula | reverse complement strand
CTGGGATTGGAGGGGTACAAAGGAGGAATTTATTGTCTGAGCTCAGACTGACACATGCAAAACAGAGCTGGAAGAAATCCCATTTCTTTATTCCAGAAGAGTGAGACTGTGGGACAACAAAATGATGGAGCTTATCTATGTGATAGATGAGAAAGAAATCCAAGTGGAATCCATTTAAGGTTGAGCTTGGTACTTCCCATTTGAAATATTGACAATAAGTGGAGGAGTCCATTCCATTTAGAGAGAGTGACATCATCACAATGGAGCTTGGGATGCCCTCCATAAATTTCCCTGCTTGCTGCAGGTGACAGACATTGTCTTCAAGGAAATGGAGGATGTCCAGAGAAGCTGTAAATAACTTCTGCTCTGCTATAACCACAAAGCTTGACATGACAAAATATAAAAGAAAAGTCATTGGGAAATGGCTGATTTATCCATGAACAATTCTAGATACACTTTCAAAAGAGTAAAAGTATTGAAACACATCATGATAAAGATCTTACAACACAATGAAATTCAAAAGTGAGAATAGTTTCCATGTGGCTAAAAAGATATGGGAAAATAAAGAGAATTCCACCAGAAGAAAGATCTATCTGTTCCTGAACTCACCTGTACTATGAACATTGTCTGACACTTGAAATTTGGTACATGTTCAGCAATCATCCAGTTTATTTTGGAAAATTCAGGATGTTATTGATTCAAGTGTGCTGTAGTAATGCCTCAGGTGTCTTGATGTGCTTCACCTAATTTCCTGCTTTAATTTGGGTCTGGAATATGTGAATAAATGCAAAGAGAGTTTTACTTTTACTTCATAGCACACTTGAAAACAGGTTGCTGACTTAATGCTGCTTAGTCAAAATGGATCTATTTCTTAAAGATAATCTTAATATGCTTAGTCTATATCACTATTTCAAGTCTGGTACATGGTAGAGCAAATCACAAGAATATGAAGATTTCCAATTTCTTCTTAAAAATAGGAAGCTGATAAAATGCATGACAAGTGTTGATGTGAATCTGCCACAACACAGGTTGAGTTTAGCCTGGCTCCCCTCTAAAAAGAAACATTAAATTTTGCATAAAAGGAAACCGTGCTCATTTAAAAATATAAAAAGGCTGCAAAACCTAGCACTGTGGCATGAATTTCTTCTTTTCTAATAAAAACAACCCAGTGAGGGTTGGGAGAGTGGCAAACCCACACAGGCTGGGACCAGATGACCTCTAAAAGTGGCTCCCAACCCAAACCATTCTGTTCCAGGTCCAGAGGGGCATAGCCAGAACATTTGCTGGTGTAAATCAGCTGCTGATCTGCACCAGCTACTGCCTCCTCCCTGCACTGCCATTGTCTGCATGGACACGCTGTAATTTAAGACAGCATGTTACTGTAATTAAAAAAATACACAAATGACAGAATTTGACTCAAACCCTGCCATCCTTCATGGTTTACATTACCTACAGAGGGAGTTAACTGATAAGATGTACGTGTTTATTGGTTTCCTTCTTTGTGCTTTCACAAGTATTTTTCTCTTTGATGATGTAAACCATATGTCGAGGTACTTTGGAGGATTATTTTATCAGTTTCTCTGCAGTATGAGAGAAATACCAGGGCAGAGCCCGTAGGTTTGCACACATCCAGGCCACTAAATGATCCCTCGTTCCTGAGCAGCCCAGCTGCCATATTGATAAATAGTCCTTGTCACATTAATTTAATTCTGAATCACTCTGAGACATCGCTTTGTTACAAATATAAATTTTGTGGTGTAATGGAATGTGTTAAGCCTTTAACAAATGAACATTTAATGGCCGCTCATGAAAAAACATAAATAATCAGGAATAAAATTAGCAGAGTTGGTAATGAGAGGATGGAGCAGCGTGGCCTGGCCCTGGGAGCTGGGACAGGTGGGAGCAGCATCCGTGTTTGTTCCTCCTCCTTGGAGGTTTTGGCAGGGATATAAATGCCTGAACTTGACATGCAAAGCTCTTTTAACAAACTAAGAGCCCAGACAGGGGCTGTTCTTATCAGCAGGGTCCTCTCTGATTGAGGGGGTTTTGGCTCTTTTTGCTGCTTGTGCTAAGCTTTGGCACTTTCAGCAATGTGGGAGCAATCCCTGGAGGTTTGAGTGTCCCAGGGCCATGCTCCTGCTGAGGGAGGGAAGAAGCCTTTAAGCATAATGTCATGGATTCCTATCAAACATTCCTTGGAGCAGCCCTGGCAGAGGGTTGGAACAAGATGGTCTTAAGGTCCCTTCCAACTCAAATCAGCTTTTTGCTTCAAAACATGAAAATACTGGTCCCAAGAGGGTAAGAATTCTCCCAGGCCTTGTTTCCTTCTCAAATTCCAGAGAGATACTATGGCTCCTGGCTTCCTTTTTGAGGTTGTGCTCATCCAGTCCATGTTTTCCATGCCATGCCAACACATCTTAAGGACTGCCTTCAGCCCTGGGATGTGGAGACACCTTGAATTCTGTCTGTTCTTCCCTCCAGGCCTGTGAATAAGGAGTGGTGGGATGGCCACCATTGGGTGGGAACCCTGATCTTTAGTCCCAGATGCCCAGGGAAGTTCCCAGCTTCCAGGGCACAAGATGAACTTGCACTTGCTGTGCTGGACTCCACCACGGTTAGGGACCAAGCTGAAGGTGTCACATGCTGAAGGTGCATAAACTGTAGGTGGCCACATGGTCTGGAAAATTGTGGAACTACAAAATCATTTCAGTAGGAAAATACAAGAAGATCATCAATCCATATAATTATCTGAAAAAACCAAGTTCTGTAGGGCTGAAAGGAGGATCAGAAGGTCCCTAATCTGACAAAAACAAAACCAAAAAAACAACAACCAGCCCAAACCAAAGCAATTTGGGTAATGATGGCCTTTTGTTCCAGTTTATCCTGCACCAAACTCCATAGATGGCAACTCTGAATATTTCCCAGACCTTCACAGTAGAGCTTGGAACTTTCTCTCTGATTTATTGGTTGTTTCATGACACATGCATTTCTCCTATATAATCCCAGTGTTTTGCTTATAAGCCATATTGTAACTGTGAATTAATCTTCTTTATTTGAACATCTAGGACAGATTCACACATCATTTCACCATTAACTAGAATAGACTCAGCCTTGCAGATCTTTCAGGTTTCAAGCCTGGCTGTGTTGTTTCAGTTCTTTGCTGCTGCTCATGTTTTGTGGAGAAAAAAAAAAAAAAATTATAAAAAGCCAGACTTTGGGGCTTTCTGTTGCAGCATGAAGAAGAACACAGGTTGTTTCATCACTGGTTGTGAGACGTGTTACCTGGCTCATTAATTCACAACAGTTCTTGTTTTCTCTTTTTCATGCTGATGTGATACATTTGTGAAGTCCAGGGTTGTACTGCAAGTGATTAATGCTGTAGTAAATTCTAATAAACAGAGATTCCAACAAAAAAGTGTGAAAAATGTAATCACTAAAGTTCTGAAAGCTCACATATGACAAAACCCATAAATGACCCCAGAGCAGTCATTATGGTGAGTTACTAACTAGAATGTACAGCTGCATTTGTCATAATTTCCCATTACGTAGAGAATAAACCTATCAGGCTGATTTATGGCAGAGGGCTCCACAATATGGGAACTGGGACCTGTGCTGTTCTATGGAAAACCATGAGAAATGTTGTGTCTACTCAAGTGCTGAATGGAAAAGGAAGGAGGGGAGATAGCTGTCATTTGAAGGCACTGGTTCAGGGACCAAGACTTCAGAGAGAAGTCAGGCTTACATCCATGGGATGGCAGGAAGAGATTCTACCAACCTGTCCCAACACTACCAGCAGCACCAGAATGTGCTCTCCACAGGTGGGGGGAAGAGAGGAGATAAGAGGTCTTTTCAGGGGACCAAAGTCAGTCATGGGGAAATCATAAAATCCTAGAGTGGTTTGGGTTGGGAGGAAAAAAACATCTTGTTTCAACCCCTGACATGGGTCAGGACAAACTGAACAGCAGAATGCCTGCCTACTCAGGGGATACTCAAGGTTTTTTATTCCACATCTCTGCATCTGCCCTGGAGCATCTGGGCCTGTTGGGAGAAGATGGCATCCACGTGACCTCAGACCATAGGCAAAAATATGAGACTCAGCAAGGCAAGGGACATCCCTGCACAGCAGCCCTCTGACAAGAGCAGCAGTGGCCTCCTCTCAATATTCTCCATGGGGCAGCCACCACTGAAGACCATGGTGGCTACACAGATGCTTTTTGCTCTGCAATCCCTTTGTACTCAAAGGTGATGCTGGGAATTGGCAGGTGTGGCTGGCAGGGAACAGGCACTGCTGTTGTGACCTCAGTGTGTTCACTGGTGTCACAATGAAGATTCTGCTCATCCCAGACACTGCCCAGGCCCTTGGCACAGCAAACCTGAACTTGTTGAACGTGCAGCAGACTCTCTGTTGGCAGTGGGAGTTGCCCACAGGGAGATTGCTGCCTGCAGCTGCTTCCCACCCCCAAAAGAAATATCTCTTTGGAATCAATGTCCTCTTGCAGTGGGACAGCAGAAACAGACACTGCACTGGTGTCCCCAGAGCAGAGACACACGGGCTCCCGCAGCTCTGCATCCCTCACGGCTGATGCTGAGGTTACATCATACCACACTGTGCATCCAAACTGCTCCATGGAGGAGAAAACCACAGGGCTCCTTTCCACAGCAGATCCCTACTGAGGGAAAGGTGTTCTGTATTCCTGCACATGGGTGTCCCAAGGAGCACCTGAGTGCACTTGAACACCACATTCCTACCCTTCACTCGAGTGTTCAGGCACAACACGAGTGCCAGTCCCAGCTAACACAGGGGTGCTACTGTTATGCAAAGCAAATCAAATTCTCTGCTGGAAGCACCTGGCTGCCACTTCTTGATCTAAAGGAGCCTACAGGTAGTCTGGCTACAGTTCCTGATCTTTATCTATGGTGTTCAATAATGGGGAGGTTTCACAAAGGTGTTAGAGGGGCTGGATCCGGGAATAGTCAAGCAATAAAAAACTGAACCATGCACACCCACTATAGTCAAAGAAAAACCAGCACCATCCAAACAGCACCTCTGGTGCTTTCATAGCTAATATTATGGATTATAATCAGCAGCATTGATGATGTTTGCTTCTCTTTGACAAAATGTCAGGCAGGTCTCTGCCTGCTTTGTGAAGGGAACCCCTGGGGGCCCATGCCCTTCCAGAGGGGCTGCACTTGGTGGGTGCCGGGGCTTTCATTGCTGAGTCCACTCTCAGTCGGTGAGCTGGGCTGGGGACAAAGGGCAGGACTAGCCTGGCTGTGATGCTTTTGGCCCATGTGACATCAGGGGAGCATGTCCCAATGGGGACAGCTATGAAAGGCCCCCGCAGCCTGGCCCAGCCTGGTCAGCTGGGCCAGGGCCAGGGCACAAGCGCAGCACCCAGGGCTGCATTGTCCTCCTGCATCTAGGGCCAGCCCCTGGTGCCAGCACCTCCAGCAGGGCAGGGGGCTGGTGCTGGCCCATTGGGACAGGCCCTGCTGCCTGCCAGCTGTCTGGAACCCTCTGCTTCCTGCCTTCACATGCCTGTGCCTCCGGGCCTCACTTCAGCCACCACAAGCTGCCTTGGTGGCCCCACTGAAACCCTTGTCTCTCTCCACCTGTAGACCATGGTGCACAAATCTGTCCTTGCCCTGGTTGCACTGCTCCTCTTCCAGTTGCCACAGCCTGTGATGAATGATTTGGACGAGGATCTGCAGCTGAGCACAGAGGAGCTGGACCAGGCTCCCTGAGAGCCAAGTGACCCTGGCTGGAGACCCCTTCTTGTGGCTGCCTTGCAGCAGGGGCCATTTTGGGCTGCTGCTGAACTGTTGCTCCTGCCTTTAGGGCTGTGGATGAGGCACAGAAGGGCAGCCATGAGGCAGAGAGCAGCATCCTGGTGCACTGAGGCAGAGGCGAGAAGGCGCAGGATGGAAATCGAGCGAGAAGGCTTTGGTTAAAGAGGGCGTTCAAAGACCTGAAGGAAATGTGGAGGACCACAAAAATGGCAGGGAGGGAAATGGCCAGGCTTGTTCGAATGAATAGGAATATGGGCAGGAGGGTGCAGGTGAGCTGGGCAGGCTTTTGGAGGAACACAGACAGCGGCCTGTGTGAAGAAAAGCTTCCTGCTGGAGATGCTCTTTGGGCTGGCCGAGGCGAGCCACACATCTCTGTGAGCAGCCAGCACAGAGCTGTGCCGGGGCAGAGGCTCAGGGCTCCTGCCCCTCTTCACTGCATCTCTTAACTCTGTCTGCATTAACTGTATCTATCAGTGCTTTCCCATGCAGAGGCCTTGCTCTCCTCGAGGATGGAGCCATTTGAAGGAGTATTGTGCAGGACAGCTGGATTAATTTAACTTCTTTATTAGCTCAGAAATATTTTAAATATTTAAGTTATTTTCATCTAAAAATCACTTTAATATATAGTAATACTACTGTAAAATATAATACCAATTATAACACAAATACTAATTTCATTAGAGCAGTTATATGTTCTATTATATATAAATTATGATTCTCAGTAATAATTCCTCTGAATTATAATAATAATCCCCAATATGTTATATTTTTGATCATAACAAAGGAACTTTATGTAATCTTCAGTCGTAAACTTCTTATTTATGTCATTTAATAGATATAACATTACAGTAGAGAAAAGAATTTAAATATAAGAATGACTCTCATTATTACTTGTTACTGAAAATGTTTAAAACACATGATTGTTTTTTCAAAAAGACACTAACTGCCTTCCTGTCTTGGGAGAGTGTGTTCACTTTGGGAGCTGTACTCTGTGCAAAGTTCCAAAAAAGGCTGGGCTTGAATAAACTCTGTGTCTGTGAGTGTCCAGTGACATCCAAGGCCATCCAGTTCCACTCCTGTGCCACGGTCTGGGAATCCTATGGCCAGGCCAGGTTGCTCCAAGGCCCAGCCAGCCTGGATTGCAACATTTACATGGACAGGACAACCAGAGCTTCTCTGATCAACTTGTGCCATGGCCTCGCAGCCCTCAAAGCAAAGACGTCCTTCCCAAAAGTCCATCTCAGCCGGCCCTGTGGCACTGGGGAGCCGCCGGCCCTGGCGCTGTCCCTGCAGGCCCTTGCACACAGCCCCTGTGCAGGGCTGTGCTGGGCCCGTGCAGGGGCTGCCAGGCTGCGGGAAGGTGTCCCTGGAGAAGGCTGGCACAGCCTGGGCCAGCAGTGCCACCGTGAGGGCAGCACGCGGGGCCTGGCACGGCCGTCGGGGCGCAAGGCCACAGGGCACAGGGCGCCCGGGCCCTGGCAGCTGGAGCAGGAGCTCTGCAGCGCGGGCGGCACAGAGCCGTGGGCTCCCGCAGCTCTGAGCCCTCACGGCTGAGGCAGCTGCCCAGGCACGGCCGGCTGGGGACACGCGGCCACCCCGGGGCCACCCGCACGGGGACCCTGCTCTGGGGCCAGGCCAGGCCGCAGCAGGGAGCAGCCATGGGGCTGTGCCCGGGGAGGGAACGGCTCTGCCCAGGGACAGGGCTCTGCCAGCAGGGCAGCACGGACAGCAGGGACACACACAGCCACAGGGGACACGTGGCTGCACTCACTGGCAGCAGCACACAGGAACCTTCCCACTCTCTGCAACTCCCACATGGGACGCTTGGGCTGCTGCACGTCAGGCTCTGCTCCCAGGAAACAAGGGAGAGGACAAGAGGGAATGGCCTCAACTTCTGCCACGGGAGGCTTAGATTGGGTGTTAGGAAATAATTTCTCCCCTGGAAGGGTCAGCAAGCACTGACACAGGCTGCCCATGGAATTGGTGCAATTTCCATTGCTTGAGGCACTTGGGAAATGCGTGGTTCTGGCACCTGGGGACACGGTCATGAGGTGGACTTTCCAGGGTTATATCAGTGCCCTCTGACTTGATGGCAGGACCTATGTGGAGTGGGACCCAGCCCAGGTGCTGGCAGCTGTGAGCTGACTCGAGCCATAGGGATGAGCCTTCCATGTCAGCTAGCACTGGTGCTGGCAGCTGAGCCACTGGCAACTTGCCACCCTGCCCTGCTGCAGAGCCCTTTTAGGTTCAAGCTGGGGCAGGGGAGGGAGGTCATTCGCTCTCCCAGCTCCTGAGCACAAGGTGAGAAAAGAGAAACCCTGCTATTCATTAAGCCCTTGGAATGACACATGGTAACAGAGGAAAGGGAGGAGCAAATGCACAATTCCGAGTTCCATCTTGGCAGCACTGTGAAGGGATGTTGCATTTTAGGCTATAGGAGAGTGGTGAAAAGCATAATGTAACATTGTTCCCCCTGCAACAAAGAAGCAAAAGAGAGAGAGAGTTTTATTTAACGAAACACTACACTTTACATAGGGTAGTACGTGAAAACCAAATAGAAAAGACTCATTGGTCCAAGAAGGCAACACCGCTTGGAAAACAGACTTTATACAAAACATCTCAAGACACACAGCTCTCACACACCATGCAAGTGTATAGTTATTGTTATAATTTCTTGAACTTGGGAAGCCTGAGGAACTCAAATCTTCAACGATGCTTTTTCCTGGCTTCCCAGTAGTATCAAACATCATGGGGACCACTTAATTCCAGGTCACCACTATCAAATAATTCACAGGTTTTCCTGTGGGGGAAAAGGCTGCTCACCAAAGATAACACAAACCCCAAAGACAAACAATAAGGTTTCCATTTTCTGTCAGTGATGGCTGAGAAATGCTGCTGTGCAGTGCTGATGGCCCCTTCTCTGCACACTCCTTGTCTTTGCTCGTCTCAGGGCTCTACAAAGCCAGGTGAGGGTTTCTTCCTGCTCTTGCCTGTGCTGAGACCAAACAGGCTTGGGGTGCCCAGTGCTGTTAGCAGGAGAGCTGGTGAAGGTCACTGCAAGCCGTGCAGCCTTCCCCTCCAAGGCTCCAGAGACACAAGGGCAGAAAGCTGCAGCCTAAGCTGCATTGCTCAGCACCTTGGTGAGCTTGTCTGGCCTCTGGCATCCCTCCTTCAGGTGGGGCAGTGTAAATCTGAGCTGATTTCACAGGGAACTCAGGCTTTGCCCAAACTGGGCCCTTGCTGAAGGCAAAGGCCAAGGAAGGGCTCTCACTTGTGCTGCCAGTGCCAGGGAAGGTCCCAGAGCAGGAGGGCATTTCTTGTCTGCCGGGATCCCCTCTTCACAGTCTGGCCTTGCAGCATCACCAAATCCACACGGACACACGGGGACATTCCAGCCCTGACTATCACTCCAAACCTTTCCATTTTCTACTAGGACAATTCTGATTCTTCCTTCAGCTTGGAGAGGGATGGATTCCCCCAATTGATGTACTTGATACAAAGGTTCTCCTCACATGGAAATGCTTCCAGGCATCCTGAAACTCTTCTGCCCACCAACAACCCATTTTGTCCCACTGGATCATGGGAACTTCAGTGCAAAGGCAGCACATTTCTCTCCTCGGAGAGGAGCAGGATTCTCAGCCCAAGGGCCTGACACAATGCAGATCATCCTGGAGGAAGGCTTTACCTATGTGGGGGTTGTTACATTAACCCAGGGAACAAAACAAATAACAGAAAAAACGACCTCAAGTTGAGCCATTGGAGGTTTACTCTTTCAAAAGAACCATATTACGTTTGGGAACAGGCTGCCTATGAAATTGTCTGAGTAACTGACCACACAAAGGTTTAAAAGCCATGTGGATGTGGCACCTGGGCACCTGGCTGATTTTTGAAGTAGGCAGTGTTAAGTTTGCCGTTGGAATATGTGTTCTTCAGGGACTGAAGAAAGAGCAATGGGAGCTCTTTGAAAAAGATTCACTCCAAAGCAGCCTTAATCAGTACACCATGGGCACCCTGAGAGGCTGAGCCAGGGTGGGGACAAAGGGCGGGGCTGGCTGGCTTGTGATGTGCAGTAACACCCGTGACATCACAGGGGACGTATCACAATGGGGGCAGCTATGAACGGGCCCAGCAGGTCACGCTGGCCCAGTGTTGCTTGGGCAAGTGGTGAGTGCACACGTGCTGGGGAGGCTGGGCTGGGGACAAGGGCTGGGGCAGAAACACTGCACCTGGGGCTGGGTTCTCCCTGCATGCAGGGACAGCCCCTGAAGGGAGAGCCTTGGGCAGGGCACCCTGCTGCTGCTGCTGCTGCTGCTGCTGCTGCTGCTGCTGCTGCTGCTGCTGGGGCAGAGGGACAGGTGTTGCTCCCTGCCAGCTGTCTGGGGTCCTGTCCTTCCTGCCCTCAGAGCCCTGAGCAATCCCGTCCCTGCTGCCCCCACTGCCAGCTGCCTCTCTCACAGCCCCACTCAAGGCCTTCTCTCCATCCTCCTGCAGACCATGAATTACATACCAGTGTTTTTCGTGCTCTTGAAAAGCCTCATTCATTACCCACAGCTCGTGGGTGATGGTTGGGATGAAGAAACACGTTTTCGCATGGAAGTGCGAGCAAAGATGCTGGAATGGGAGAGGATTCGGCTGGAGCAGGAGGTGGAGCAGCTCAGCCTGCCGAAGGTGCAGCTCCTGGAGCTCTTGCAGCCATTAGCTCTTGGTGTGCTCGTGGTCCTTGTCTTGGTGCTATGGTTAATGGGGTGCATAAGGAGCCTGAGGAGAGAAGAGTATGAAGGAGAAAACAATGATGCAAATGAAGGGGAAATCAGAAATGGAGATGCAAATGGAGAAGGCAATGTTGAAAATGAAGATGATGCGAATCGGGAGGAAGATAACAATGATAATAGTAATGTACAGGAAGATGGCAACCTTGTTGCCAATGGAGAAGATAATATGGAAAATGAAGTTGTCAATGAGGCGACAAACGGAGAAGACAATGATGATGCACTTGCAGTCCATGGAGAAGATAATGATTTTAATGATAACATTGGAAGAATTCTACTGGAACGCATACAGTTGCCAGTACAGAACTTACAGAGAGGCTGCGATTGGACAAAAAACCTCATGGACAATTATACAGTTTATTTTGGACATGTCTTGGCAAACAGCTTCTACCCAGTCCTGCAACGAGCCATCGGGGTGGGCAGTGCCTTCGAAGGTTGGAGTCTCCGTGAGCAGGATGTTGTGTTCCAGGTGTTCATACCCATGACTCCTCCCCGAGGCCACAGCTTCCACCTGGAGCTGGACTCTGCAGAGCAGAGGCACGTGAGGAACTTCCGTGTCCGTGTGCAGCTGGAGTGCACCTGCAGCATGGAGCAGCAGGCTGAGAACATGCTGTGCTTCCTGCACCACCCCGAGGAGGAGCTGAGGAGCAATCAGGATGCCAGCCTCCTGGACACCCTGTGCACCGACTCCTACCTGGATGTGCAGAAAACTGCCCGCTGGTTCTACCAGCTGGTGAGAGCCATCTGGCCAGCTCTGCCCCAGTCACACAATTGGCATTTAAAGCTGCTGCCCTCCAGTCGCTCCTGCCAATTCCAGGTGAGCAATGGCACAGAGAGCTTCAGGATTAAGATGCTGTTTGGGGTACGGAGAGGAGACTCCGACATCTTTGTGAGCAGCCAGCCTAGAGAGGCCTACACCCAAAGCACAGCCTGGCCTGAGACCTATGCTGTGGCAGAGATGAAATTCTTCGAGCACATCGCCGAGCAGGCTCCCCATGACAGTTTGCACCTCAAATGCCTGCAGTTCTTCACCCGTCTTGTGCTGGGCTTCAGCTTTTCCACCTACTCCATGAAGACCATTGTCATGCACCTGCTCACTGTGGTGCCCGTGTCCCAGTGGCGTAGGAGAGATTTCCTGCTGCGGCTGGTGGATATCATCAATGGCCTGCACTTGTCTGTGCGAGGAAAGCTCCTCGACCACTTCATTGTGGGGAACCAGATGCTGCCTCAGGTCATCCGTTTACCCCCGGATGTTCAACAAGCTCCGCCATACAATCTGTTCCATCGCCTGGCAGAGGATCCAGCTGCATACTCCCAGGCCATAAAGGAGTACCAGGATCTGCAAAAGAAGTTCAAAAGAATCCTTCGTGGTGAGCAGTGAATGAAGGTGCCAATGCACAGAGCTGTGCTTGTGCTGCTCACAGCTGACACCAGAGATACCTCATCGTACAATTTTGGTGCTTTGAGAAGAAAATAATGCAAACAAAGGCTCTGGTGGAGGCCCACAGCCTCTCCTGCCACCTCAGCAGTATAGTATAAATTATCATATATGTAGTATATATAGAAGAAGACAAAAAATATACTAATATAAGTAGTATTGAAAATATCAAATATCCATTTTTATATCCTGATAAAAAATAATTCTGGAAAGTTTAATATTTTGTTATGTTTAAATACTAAAATAGAGTGCATATTAAGTGTAATTATCTGTTGTGAAATGTACTAATGCTAGTAGTCCATTTATGTCCAGAAAGATTTCCATAAAGTAGACATATTTATAATATATATGACATTGACATAGATATACTATAGTCATTATAGATTACTATAAATGCATAACATATATAATATATCGTATGTATATAATGTATTATGTATGATCATATTCTTTTCATAAACAAGTAATGCCACATCTAGGGTCACTATCTGTTGAGACCCATAGTAGTGCTCTGTAGTTAGTGCATTTCTGAGTGGAGAGATGGAAACTGCTTTGATCTTGTTTCAATAAAGTACAATTGATCAGAATCAGGATTGTGCCAGACGTTATTGATCTCAGTCAGATTGATTGTGTTGGTAAAAGTCACACGCTGTGAATCTGGGCTCAGGAGTTGCCTGCTTGAACTCCACCCAAGTGACACTGCTGAACGGGTTCTAATCAGAAATTAAGCCCAGCTGCCCCCAGCCCCTGTGATGACAGAATCACAGAATGGCTTGGCTTGGAAGGCTCCTCAGAAATTGCCTCGTCCCAGCCCTGCTGCCGAGGACAGGGACACCTTGCACTGGGCCAGGATGCTGCAAGCGCCTCCCAGGCTGGGCTGGAGCACAGCCAGGGACGGGGCAGCCACAGCTGCTGTGGGCAGCGTGGGCCAGGGCTCAGCAGCCCCAGAGGGCAGAATGTCCTGCCCGCCTCCAGCCCGAGGCCTCCCTGTGGCACTGGGGAGCCGCCGGCCCTGGCGCTGTCCCTGCAGGCCCTTGCACACAGCCCCTGTGCAGGGCTGTGCTGGGCCCGTGCAGGGGCTGCCAGGCTGCGGGAAGGTGTCCCTGGAGAAGGCTGGCACAGCCCTGGGCCAGCAGTGCCACCGTGAGGGCAGCACGCGGGGCCTGGCACGGCCGTCGGGGCGCGAGGCCACAGGGCACAGGGCGCCCGGGCCCTGGCAGCTGGAGCAGGAGCTCTGCAGCGCGGGCGGCACAGAGCCGTGGGCTCCCGCAGCTCTGAGCCCTCACGGCTGAGGCAGCTGCCCAGGCACAGCCGGCTGGGGACACGCGGCCACCCCGGGGCCACCCGCACGGGGACCCTGCTCTGGGGCCAGGCCAGGCCGCAGCAGGGAGCAGCCATGGGGCTGTGCCGGGGAGGGAACGGCTCTGCCCAGGGACAGGGCTCTGCCAGCAGGGCAGCACGGACAGCAGGGCGCAGGACAGCAGTCACTGCCCGGCTGCCCTGGGACAGTCCTGGCAGACACACGGAACATGGGGCTGGCAGGAGGCATCATCCTCACCGTGCCCACCTGAACACAGGGACATAAGGCACAGTGGGAATGGGGACACAGTAGACACCTCTCCTCTGGGAATATCCCCCCTTCCCTGGGGCCCTGACAGAACACAGGGGATGGGGCTGTGCAAGGGGAACCCAAGGATTCATGAGGAGGACAATGCCAAGGTTACATCTGCCCACACTCTGCATCCAAACTGCTCCATGGAGGAGAAAACTAGAGGAGTCCTTGCCACAGCGGATTCCTTCTGAAGGAAAATGTTCTGTATTCCTGCACATGGGTGTCCTTTCTGGACTGCTACTCAAGTGCTGCTCCTGCTCTCCAGGCTGTGGAGTATCTACACAACAGAAGCAATGAAGCAAAGAGCAAAAGCCAGGAGAGCTCGAGTTGAGGCCAGGGGAGCTGAAGCAGAGGAGATGAGAACTCATGCAGCGACTTGCAGGGGGAAGTAGGAAAGAGAGGCAGAAGGAATTTTGCGAAATAATGACTAACTAGCCAGAGTAAATGGGGTGGTAAAGGCCAGAAATTAGGAAGAAGGCAGCAAACTTTAGGCAAATGATCAAGAAAAAGACCACAAAGAGGAAGAAAACCATCTTTCTCGCTCTTTCTATAATATGTGCTCTTCCAGAATCTAGACTGTGAAAATTCTTGTTGAACTCAACCAGCCCTACTGTGGTGAAATGGTTCTGGTTCGAACTTAAGCCAATTTACACCCAGCCCTTCTGCTCCCTGAGGAGCAGAGAAACAATTGGGCAAAGGGAGGTGGAAGTGAGACCATGCTGCCACTCTTCTGAAAACTAGAAAAAGCTCCTTCAGGAACAGTTCCTGAAGTCAGCACACTCTGTTTGTGACAGCGACACCAGCAACAAGCAAGTGTAACCTGAGCAAAGAACTTTATTTCTGTGACACCTGGAGGCGTTATCACTGAGCAATACTTTGATCTACCAGGTGGGAGCAAAATGAAGTGATGCCGCTTGTTTTCAGCAGATTTCCTCACTCCAAGCTCTCCTGGCTCACCCCAGCCCACCTGTGACATCCAGCTCTGCCTCAGATTCCCATCCCAGCCAAGCAGCTGTGGAGCTAAAATCTACCTTGAAAAACAAGTGAAATAAACTCAAGCTGAAGAAGAAACTTTCTTTTGTGGCAGACAGAGAGGTTTGGCCAGACAGCAGAGCCCTCTTCAGTCCAGTGAGGGGTAGTGAAGAGCTGGTTGAACCAATGTGACCTTGCAAACACTGGCAAGCTCCCAGTTGGGCCAAACTGGAGTTTATCTGGTATAAATTGGGTGCAGCAGGCGCCAGGATCTTCCAGACAAATGCACCCAGTCATTGCAGGTTTCACTGTTGGTAGAAGACAAGGATCAATCAAAGCCAGAGAGTGGGAAATGCAGAAATACATCACATATTTACAGATAGAAACTCTTGGAACAAGGATTTTTGCATTGAGAAATTTGGGGTGGAGAGGAAAAAGAGGAAGGAACGGGAGGAAACTCACACTCTAAAGCTAATAAATAAAAAAAAAATTAAAGTGATTTGGCAAAATCATGTGACAAGGTAGTTTCTCTTGCAAACAGGTGCATGGCAGTTTTAGAAATATTAAATCTCAAGACGTTTGCATTGCACAATAGATGGCAGCCAGAAAGCATGTTGATGTTTTTTGGCAGTGTTTTGTATGTCATGGTATTTTTTTCTTTAAAGCTCCCATCAGCAGGAGGCAAAGCTTTGCCAAGGAAAAGGAATCAAATCTGGATGCAGCAAGTCTCACATTCAGACAGAGGCTCCCTGCCAGATGCTACGGGGCCAAATCGGAAACAACCACACTGAGTTCATTATGAAAACTGCATAATCAAAAGCCTGAAAAAAAGGCCAAAAGAAAAAAAAAATTAATCTGTTTAATACTTAGCTAAATTCTCAACTCTTGAAGGAGATTTGAAGAAAAAGTCATCATAATCCCCTCTTCCTTTTGAGGAATTCCTCCCTGTTCATGAGGTGTCCATGAGATGGCAGGAGTGCACTGTCCTCCAGAGGTTGAAGGACTGTCACAATGGTGACATTTCCACACTGAGAATCTCACTCTGGCTGTGGGCACTGCAGACAAAACACTGATTTATCTTTCTGTTTATTGCTCATGAAAAGAGATACAGAAGTGGCATCAATGGACACATCTTCAGAGAAGAAATTGCCTGGTGCAGTTTCAGGTTGACAGAATCCTGCTCAGTGCAGACCCTGGATCTACAAACTCATCCCAGGCCGTGCACAGGAATTTGTGACCAGGCACTGCAAAACTGAAAGAAAAGGATCCAGACATCTGCCAGAAAGAAATCTGGAAGATGGGAATTAGAAATCACAGCCCTTGTATTTATGGCTGGGGATGACTGTGGAAACAAACCCTCAAGGATGTCCCAGTTTTCAGCTCTTTTTATCATCCCAAGTTCTCCACACAACTGGGGCACAGCTGTGAGCCTGCCCCTGGTCAGACAGGATCCACAGCAGTCCAAGTTCTGTGAGCTGGGCCAAGGGATGGGCTGGCAAGTTGTGCAAGTGCTTCCCTGAGCCAGGCTGCAGAAGCAACATACCAGCAAGAGATGGATGCTTGTGTCTGAAGAGATCTCAGCTGCCTCAAGAGAGCAGGTTGAATGATGGAGCTACTCTTTTCATGCTCCTGGTCTTGAGCCAGGATATCTTCCAAGTTTTTGTCCACACTACCTGGACAGGAAAGCAAGAAGAATCAGAATGGTTTGGGTGGGAAGAGATGTTAAAGACCACCAAGTCCCAACCCCACTTCCATGAAGCACTCCATCAGCCTCACACTGGATCTTCTCTAGCAGACGGCATAACTGGGACGTTACAGCCCACATCTCTTCCCACTGATCCTCTCACTGCATCCATCTTGGGGGAGCAGAACTGGAGCAGTTTTGCTGTGCTGGGAGCTCCCTGTGCACCTGGGAGCTCTCACCTGCAGGCACTGCTGTGATGGAACAGGTCTGCCTTGTACTGAGCAGGAGAGGGGGGCTTAGGAGCTGCTGAGGGACACCCCAAAGTGTCACTTGATCTGTATATTCTAGAACAACAAATACCTGTTCCCTTTCCAGTGTCCCATCCCTCAGCAAGCCAGGCATTCCCAGTGACATCACTGGAGCCTGCAAACAGCTCTGCTGGAGGCAGACACTGCCCTCTGTAATGAGCAAGAGATTATGTTGATTAACTTTTCTCAATGCACCCTTTCAGTTTCTTCTAGATGTGGTACTTGGGGACATGGGTTAGTGGTGGCCTTGGCAGTACTGGGGGAACCATGGGACTCGATCTTAGAAGGCTTTTCAAATTTAAATGATTCTATGATTCTTTACTTTAAAAATTTCAAAGCTTTCCTGGCTTTCAGATTCTGCAGTTCACAATCCCTGATGTGATCTGTGAAATCACTTTCCTATTTTTTAATTCCCTCCTTCTCCTGCATGGGACATCAGGTGGTATTCCAACTCCTAGCTGCAAAACCAGTCTCACATCAAGACACACAGAGCCAATGAATTCTGTTGCAAAGGTGAATCACCTCCAGAAGCTGAAGTTCATCTGCATCCATGGCAGTTGATGGTTATGGACAATGCTCTGAAAGCACTGGGACAGAAACAGTATGGATCTCTCAGTGTGATACCTGATTAGGAAAAAATTCTTCCCTGTGGGGGTGGTTTTTCACCTAGTACAGGGTGCCCAGAGAAGCTGTGGCTGCCCCATCCCTGAAAATGCTCAATGCCAGGCTGGAGCAACCTGGGCTAGTGGGAACTGTCCCTGCCCGTGGCAGAGGGTTGGAATGAGATGGTTTTTAAAGTCCCTTTCAACTCAAACCATCCCATGATTCTATGACCTGGCTCCTGATAGTCCATAAAACCCCAGAGACAACAAGGGGATGTCATTGGGATACAAAAGCTTTGAAGATGAGGGGAGAATTGGGTGGGAATTGTCCCTTCCTCCTGAGGACTGTACCATTCCAAGGTCAGTGCCCCATTCCCAAACTACATGCAAATCCACAGGTCTTGGCACTCTTCTTGAGTGCTGATCTTGAACCCTCAGCCTGACTTGAATCACTGCTTCTCTCTCCAGTCCACACGGGGGAACGGCCCTACGAGTGTGGGGAATGTGAGAAGAGATTCAGGCAGAGCTCAAACCTGATGGAGCACCAGAGAATCCACACTGGGGAGAGACCCTATGAGTGTGATAAATGCAGGAAGAGGTTTCAGACCAGCTCTCATCTCGCTGAGCACTATCGCGCTCACTGGGATGAGAGACCCTTCTGCTGCTCCGGCTGCAGGAAGGGATTCAAGCACAGCTCTGCCCTCAGCACCCACTGGCTCATCCACACTGGGGAGAGACCCTACGAGTGTCCCAAGTGTGGGAAGAGCTTCTCCAGGAGATTTACGTTGACCCAACACCAATGGAGTCTCCACCGAGGGAAGCCCTGTGAGTGCCCCGAGTGCAGGAAGAGCTTCGTGCGCTGCTGCAGCTCCATCCCCATGGCAGGATCCGCGCTGGATGATCCCCAGTGACCCCCCTGGGCAGAGCCCCCCTGAGCCCTAGTGCTGCTGATCCATGTTGGGAAGACACCTGGCTGGGGGCTCCACATCCTCTTGGCTCCCTTTGGCCTGGATTTTTTTTGCATTTCTCTTTGTCCTTCCCAAATACCGACATCCAGGTAAAAATGAAGATGTTGAATAACGACATGGTTGGGCACATGGGAGCATATTCCAGGGGATGTGGGGGATGCTGGGTTCCAGAGGCTTGAGGGTTTCAGGGAGGGACTTGGGGGTTGCTCAGGGCTTTAGGAACCCCAGCCCCAGTGGCTTTGGCTGTGCTGGGAGACCCTGGCGGAGGTTCTGGAGCAGCTGATGAACAACCCCCTGCCCTGACACTGTCCCCATGTCCCCCTGTCCCGGCTCCTGTTGTCCCCTGTTCAGGATCCCCCTCTCCTTGCTTTCAGTCTCCTTGCCCCTGACCCCTTCCAATCTCACCCCACTGTCACTCCTGTCCTGCTCCCATCCCAGTGCAAATCCCATTCCTGGTTTCATTCCCTGTCCATGTCTCGTATTCTTTGCCCGGTTTCCATTCACATATTCCCAGTCCCATATTCTGTGTTCTGTTTCCCTTTTTGTATTCCCAGTGCTACTCCCATTCCCATAATTCAATTTCTGTATTTCCAGTCCCCTTCCCATATCCTCATTGCCAATCCTGTTACCATATTCCCATTTCCATTCCCTGTTTTATGTTGTTAATCCCCATCCCATACCCTCTCCCCAGTTATTATTTCCATATTCCTGGTTCCTCTTTTCACTCCTGTTCCCATGTCCCTGTCCCCATTCCCAGTTCCATTCCCTGTGTCTGTCTTCATTTCCAGTTGTTAGAATGTGTAACACAGAAGCCTTTTAGAGTCCCTCCGAGAGAGAACAGAATGCAAGAATAAAATTAAAAACATTTTCAGATATAAAGTATACTAAGCCACACCAACATGAAATAGATCTCTAAGATTTAGTTTGAGAAGTAGAAATATTAAGTTGCATAGATAGGAAGTAGAAGTATAAATCATAGTGTGAAATACATAGAAATATGTTTTAAATGCCCTAAGAAATAAAAGACATAGAGTCTTATGAAAAAAACAAGCTGCAGTGGGAGCTTAAAAAGAGTTCTAGACAGAAGAAAAATAGATTAAAAATATATTTTATATTCTTCAGATAGAATAGATAGGCAATGTGCACAAGTTAGACGTAAGCTTTTGTATTAGAAAACCAGAATTCTAATAGGTTTAGGAGAAATGCTTCAGGTTCCTGTTTTTTGATCATTGGGAAATTTGTCAATAAAAATCCGTGTATTGGAGCCAGAGCTCTCTCTTGCTCCTCTCTCTTTGCTCTGTCCTCCTCCACCACCATCATCATCACCACTACCAGCATGTGAGAGAAGAAGAAGAGGAAGATGAAGAGGAAAAGAACAGAAGAAGAAAGGCCAGGGAGCATCTGCCTCTGGAGACTCTGCACCAGCTGCAGCTTCCACCTCTTGCAGCAGAGAGCTGCTCCTGCTTCCATCGGGACTTTATGGCAGAGAGAATGAACAGGGACTGGGGAGCCTTGGGCTCTTTGCCTTTGGAGCCTGACGTGCCTTCACAAGAAACAACTTTACAGCAGCCAGCAGCTGCTCTGCTCTTGGAAGATCTAAAGCCACAAACAATCCTGACACCCAGTCCGTGTCTCTGTCCCTATTCCCAGTCCCTGTCACCATTCCCCATCCCATTCTCAGTCTTGGTCTCAATCCTGTAGTTCCAGACCCTGTCCCTTATTCCTTGTTCCCTTCACGCTCTCAGTCTTGTATTCCAGCTCCCTGTCCTCATTCTATCAGCCAAATTCCTGGTCCCTGTCTTCTTTTCGGTTCCATTTCCACACCTGGTCCCATTCTCAGTCCCACTGCATTATTCCCATTGGCATTCCTGGTCCCTGAACACATTCCCTTTCCCTGTTCCTTTTTCTAGTCCCATTCCCAATTCCGTTCCCTATCCCTGTATTATATTCCAGGTCTTGGTCCTGTAAGGGAAATTAATCCACAAACACCAGAGGTTTATGTCCAAAAAGGAGACAGAGGAGTCCTTTTCGCTTTATTCGAATAAAGGGCGAGGCCATGGGGCATTCCCCTGGGATCTCTCGAATTTTTGGAGGATGCAGCCTCCCTTTTTATCCTAATTTCCCGGCCGCTTTTCCCTCTCTCTTTCCCCATTGGCTGAGGTACTCGAGAGGCACAGACTTCCCGAAACGCCTGACACCTGACATTCCCCTCTAATGTATAACCCTCCCTTTTAATTTTTAATTCTTGTAGAATTCAGTTTTCCCCCTCCCCGTTGCTTCTTCCATCTTCTGTTACCCAATTTTATTTACCAGCAAACCTACAGTTTTTTTGTAAAGGCAAATCTCTTTTTCGATTCATCAATCAGTGTAATCCCTCCCATTGTTTCTTTTATCTCTAGGTGCTAACTTTACCTACCAACAGATCTACAATTTGTTTGTAAAGACAAATGTAACATTCCTCTCAGCATGGAGGAAACAGGCTGTGATGCCTCTTTATGCTTAATGAAATCCACCTGCACGGGAAATGCTTTAGGCCCTCTTTTGGGGAAAAAGAAAAAAATGGAGAGAAAAAACCCAACCAAACTGAAAAAAAGGGGTTTATTTTAAAATCTTTAAACCCTGGAGTTTCTTCCTATTTTCACCTATTTGAATTACCTTGACATCAAAATACTGCCAGCCGACGTTGCAAACTGCCTGGTGTATGTTTGTGTGCACAGACCAAAGGTACCACACTGTGTCTGTCCCCGGGTGTCTGTTCATGTGCATTTAAAGAGAGGGCTGAGAGGGGGGCTCTGCCCGCCCTGCGCTGCCCCAGGGCCGAGGCTGGGCCAGCAGGAGCTGCAGAGCTCACTGGAGGGACACCCTCAGCCCCGGCCGCCATCTTGTGTGTGGGTACCGCAGCACCTGCCAAAATTTTGTGCCTCCACCAATTCAACTCTGAAGGGAATGGGTTGCTCTTTTGCCAGCAGTCAGGGTCAGCACCAAGGCACCCACACCCATTTACAGATTGTCATTTACTGAAGTAAATGCAGCAAAGAAATACAAAAGGATAACCTGTGCAATGCACTGCATTATTACTACAAAAATGGCCTGTAGGGACTAAGAAAGATACAACACCAATTACCTAAATACTTGGCCATTGTCCAGACACATCACCTGGGGAGCCCCTGTCACAGCAAAGGATTGGAGAGGCACTGCCAGAAAATGGAAATTCCTTTGTAATTTGCCAACCCAGAGGCAAAGCCATCAACTTTGCTGTGAGAGGGCCCAGATTTTACACCCTTGAATAAACAAGTCACCATAACTTCTAGTGTGGGAACATCTGGTTTCATTCTCCTCTAATCCAGGGCTCAGGGAGATACTAAGAGAGTTTACTTTCACCATATAACTTCAAACACAACCAGATAGAGATATCTAGTTCTGTGGCCTTGTCCAGTTTCTAAATGTAGAAAGGTAAACGCCTGTTTCACTAAAAGCAGATTCATACATACACTGGTAATGATCATGCATATTTTGTTAATGAGTGCATATAAATATAATATTTGGTTAGAAGGTTTATCTGGAAGTCAGCTTTGGCTTAGGGCTTGTTGTTGAGGCCTTAGTACTTCCCTGGAATTGTCCTTTCCCAGGCAGTGATCTTGTCCCCTCAGCTGCAATGGAATCCTCAGGTGTTCCCACAGGGATTGCTCAGGCTCAGCTTGTGCTGAGTTCCTTGTGAGTGGAGTCATCAGTATCTTGGACAAGCAGATTCTCTATCACAGTGTCCAAAAGTTTTCCCTGGGATCCACCAGGGTAAGAGGAAAGCTCTCTGAAGCTGTGACATGGGAATTGTCCTGCTGGGTGGCCGTGGCTGTGAGTCTGAAGCACAGCAGCTCTCTGGCCGTGTGGTGCTGCTGGCAGAGCTGGCTGCTGCCCACTCAAGGCTCAGGCAGGCACCTGAGCTGCCTTGCTGCGCTGCCAAAACCATCTCAGTGCTCGGGGGCACCTCCCGCCCCTGGTCCCAGTGGGTCCCGCTGGCAGTGTCAGAGCAGTGGCTCGTCGGGGTCGGTGCTGCCCCTGCTCTCCACTCGCCCTGGCCCCGGCAGTGCTGGCCCCGCTGCCATGCACACACAGGGAATGGGAACTGCTGCCTGATGCTTTTGGAGCTGTGCCACTCCTGCTGCTGCTGCTGAAGACACCTTGAATGGACTAGTGGGACTGTGGGCTGTATTGGCCTGTGATAGCAAGGTCATGAAGGTATTGTGCTTCTCCTTGGGAATTCTTGTCAATCATGCTAATTTTCCAGACTTATAAAACCACTTTCACCCTATGTGGGGTTGTCATCTTTCCATATCTGCCCCTGGAATATTCCAGTTATAGGCCAGAATTGATATAACCTCCTCTATTATTATTGACTCAAAAGTGTGTTCTTTTATGTTTTAATGTTTCTCAATAACAAGGTGTCACAGACTGACCAGCCAACAGCAGGATCGACCCACCAGGGGAATTTCTCCTGCTTTGTGACTCAGGAGAACTTCCCCAGCTATTTTGTGTTTGCTGTAGGGAAGGTTGGGCTGCTTTGCATAAATTCATAGGATCGACCAGTGCTGGGAGGGCTGCACCTTGCTGCCCTAGTGAGAGGTGTTAAGCTGCACCTTCACCTTGGAGGCAGCCAAGTACAGCACTTTTGTGCAGAAACACTTAATTAGCCCTGGTTTGCACAGCTGCAGTACTGGGGTTGCCGGAGTGCCCCTTCCTGCATTGGAAATGAGCTGAGTCAGTCATGGGACAGGGCAGGGCATGCCCAGGTGTGTCCATTGGGAATTCCATCTGTCCCGGGTGTGTCCCATGTGGCTCCTCAGTGACATCCCACCCAGCCTGGAACATGGGACTCCCCGTTTCCAAGGACACGTGGCCATTGTCACCAGCACAGGCAGGACCGGTCAGACCCTTCCGCGGCTGCAGCGAGAGCAGAGGTGTCAGAGCCTTTAGCGAGTGCTGCTCCACACTGGTTGGAGCTCACACCTGCTGCTCAAGAGGCTGATCCACACCTGAGTGGAGGTAAATATTTACAGTTCTGTGCAGAAAGGGTGGGGCTCAGTGATAAATTCACAAAGCCAGCACCACAAGTACCTGAACATTTTTGCATTTATCCTTTTTAGCCAACAAAGCTACTCATGATCATGGACTGCAGGTTACCTAGTTCTCTTCATAATTAGTATTCTGTCTGCTGTTGGGTACAGATCTTCTCACTTCTCATGCTAATTACTCTGCATGCTCATTCTCTTTCTTCTTTTATAGTGAGACATTTCTTGAGTGGGTGGCCATGGTCTGCTCCTGCTGGAACAACCTTTTACCCAACAGAGCTGATTCAACACAGTTGCTGCATTGGCTTTATTCATTTTTGGGGTTCTGCCAAATGCCTTGTGCAATTCCGAATTCTTTGTGTCCACCATTCAAGGTGCATTCACCTTCCCAAGCCTTGCTAACCTCCCCTAGGTCTGAGGCCACTGAAGCCTATCAAGCCCCACACATGAATAAGGCAATTCAGCCAACAAGTAACCTGCCTTTCCAAGGCCAGGCCATCGCTTGGAGCTTGTTGGCTGTTCTTGTTTCATGGAGAAAATGTCTGTTTCTGTTAATGAGCCTTGAAAGCCAGAAAGGCCAAACAACAAAGAACACATATTTTCCTAGCACATATTGCCCATGTTGCAGATGTTGCTGCAGGATCAGTGTGTGTGTGGCAGCGGGATCAGCCGAGGCAGGGCGGGATGGCGGAGCTGCGGGCCTGGGCACGATCCACTGTGCTCCGCAGGGCCCAGCCCGCACTGCATCCCGCAGAGCCCCCACGGCCGCTGCCATGCCCCTCAGGGGGACCCAGAGGGGCAGCACCAGCAGCTGAGGGGCTGTGCCGGGCTCTGGGGTCGGCTCTGGGTCAGGGCTTGGCCATGGTGCTGGTGCCAGGTGCTGCTGACCCTGCGGGACCAGCTGGGCAGGGCTGGGCCCCACTGGTGCCCCACGGCCCCTTTGAGGCAGCCCCGGGGGAAGCGACTCCCAGGGATGACACTGAGGAGCTGCCAGTGCAAGGGGGAGATTCCCCCTGCTCTGACACCACTCAATTCATGCTCTGGGAATGGCTCTTGCTCAAAATGAGTGCACTCCTCATTGTTCCATATTTAGACCAGGGTCACCAAGAATGTAAGGATAAATGAAACCCAGGAGCAGTTATTTTTTAGTATTGGAAGTAGACATTATTTTATTGCCAGCTCTGCTGCATAGGGGAGAGCTCCAGCCACATACACGCCACTTTCTAAGCATTTACACTTACTGATATATTTTCAGTAAACATAGAAATTCCTGTCCATTGGTTCTAAATGATACACACTCCTCATTTACTACTTACTGTTCTCTCTTGTATTGGATGTTGATTTCTCCCTTCTCATGCAAATTAGTCCCTTTTTTTCAGTCTGTTTTTAGTTTTTTCCCCCACAAAAGTTCTTTTAACCTGTGAGGCTGAAATGTCTTTATTAGTTTCTTCTTTATGTTCTGGCCATTCCAATGTGTTCTTGGAGGGCTTGAAGTTTAGATTCAAGGTATCCAGATTTTGAAGCCTTCAGGCTTTGTTTATCAAATGTTATCAGGGTTAGTTTAGAAAAATGAAAAACTTTGGGGTCTAACAATCCAACTCTGACAATAGATTGCCAAAAGACACCTAGCTACTTACTTTGTAAGGCAGAAAATTACAATGGTTAAGATGAACACGCTGCCTATGATTAATTAAACAATTAATTGCAAAGTTATTTAAATTCAGTAACCAGGAGAAAATGTGGGCTAAACAAGCAATGAAATGCTGCATAATAATCCAAGCTGATGTGTTTGGCACCTTACGTGATTTGTTCCCATTCTTTTATAAATGCACGGATGCTCTTAGAGCAAACTCATTCATGAAGCTGACATAAAAGGATGCAAAGTTCAGGTGACTCCCAGTTCCCCTTCATGCCCAGTCCCTGTGCTAAGCTCTGCCACTGCTGATGACTGAAACAGAAACATTAGTGGAATTGTGCTGAGGCAGCACTTCGTGCAAATGACACTCTCACAAGCACAAGTCACAAGTGACATTCTCACAAGCAAAAAATTGAGGGATTTCTAAAAGTCTGTTGAATATTTCTTTTGCGATCTTTGCAAGTGAATACTTCAATTGCATTAAAAGTTCAGGCAAATTTCAGATGAATACCTTTTTAGCTTCCCTGCCAGCCAATTTTGCTTTCAGAATGAAGCAGTTGGATGCCAGTAGGTTGTTTTTGTTAAAAAGTATGCTTATGCCAGTAGACATTGTAGCGATGTTTGAGCTCCAATGTGGCACATTCTAGACTAAATAATGAGTTCAGGGCACAATCCAAATTTTGTTACATCTGAGTAAACTGAGGTAAACTGTTTCCATTTCACACCTATGCAAACAATTGCATCTAGAGCTCAGGAAAACACAAAGGGTTTTGGTGCCTGTTCGAGTCAAAAATTCAGCTTTTGCATTTGAAATTCTTCTTGGAGCTCACTCCAGCATGTGCTTCCTTAGTACCAGATAAATCCCAGCCTGGAGTGCTGCCCAAACCTTGTGATCTTTTTGGGAACCACTCTCACCTTGTTTGTC
Organism: Erithacus rubecula; assembly: GCF_903797595.1. Classification (NCBI taxonomy): domain Eukaryota; kingdom Metazoa; phylum Chordata; class Aves; order Passeriformes; family Muscicapidae; genus Erithacus; species Erithacus rubecula. Next base: position 13,989 of record NW_027635507.1, on the reverse strand, counting down.
AGCTGAGCTCTGGCCAATTCAGTTGTACTCAGGCATTGGATTTCAAGGGAAGCCCTTGCCTATAAATTCCAGCAATTGGGAAAGGATGGCTTTCTCCTTGAACTCTTGGCTGCATTGGAGGCTCAGTGATGGTCACTCACTGAAAGTGCAGCTCGTTCTGCCTTAGCTTAGTGAAGAGATTTTTAAGGTGACAGTGTTGTGTCTTTTTGGAGAGACAAAACTAAACTCGCTAATTTCTCATTAGGGATGTGCAGTTTCATATGTGAATTATGATTTCTGTGATTCTTGGTGAGAGTTTGCATAGATCCTAAGGGAATACTTCACATTCAGCAATTGGTATTGAAGAGTGGCAGTAGTAAGACAATTGTGGAACTGGGGCTGGCAAATTTTGCTTTGGACTGGCACAGAGGAACTCAGGTGAGACAGGTCTGGTTGCTGGTAGGGTAGAAGGTGCCCTTGCAACATGCTCCACCTAGTGCCAGTCAGGGATTGGGCTTTGTTACAGAATCAGAGAATATTCTGACCTCACAGTGATCCACAAGGATATGCAAGTTCAGCTCTGTCTCAAAGAATTCCATCATAATTTTAAATCAACTTGCTTGCCTTCTCCCAAACTCCCCTTATGATATTTCTTTTTCTGTTTTCGTTTCCTTTGGAAAACAAGCAGACATCATAAGAACCCAACCAAACATTTCACATTGTGCACCTGAGAAGAAGAAAACAGCCATGAAGCCAGCAGAGAGTGAAGAGAGTCATTGCACTGCTGTTTATCGCCGACCCTACAGGGACAGGGTGATTCATTTGCTTGCTCTGAGGACGTACAAGAAGCCAGAGTTACTTGCCCACTTGCAGAGAGATGGAGTCATGCAAAAGGACAAGGGAACCCTTGGCAAGATCCTCCAGCAGGTGAGATTGTGCAGTTTGGCTCCAGCAATTTTCTTCCACCACGTTGTTCTTTTATCCTTAATTTTACTTGTTCCTCCACTGTTTAAATAAGAAACTTTCCTTTTAAAATATTTCCTGTTCAACATGGCTGTTGTTGAATTATGCAAACATTCATAGATCATCAGAATATTTCCTCTTTTGCTATGAGCAATGTCCTGGGGGATAATTCTGATGGACACAGTTTTGGATGCACAGAGTTGCTTCTTAAATGTATTAACATACTTGCTTCCCTTCCCAACACAATATTAGTTGTGCTTTTAAGACAGGAATTCTTGATTCTGGGTATATTTGTTACTTTGCAGTTTTTATAATGAGAGACAGACATCAACAGAGACCACCAGAGCAATATCAGTGTTTATTATGTTTTCAAAGAAAGAAAAAGGGCAGATTTTGAGAGATGATGGTGGTGTGTTGTTGAGTTATTTAATGTGTTGTAGCAGTCAAATTGATGGAGATTTTCCTGTTTCCATCTCAGCAGGAACTCTCAGCAGTGTCAGGTGATGAAGTCTAAACCAGCACACTTCATATCAGTGGTCTTGAGGTTTTACTACCTCATTTTACCTTTTTGAGTAGATTTTGTATTTGTCTTGAGAAAGATATGAACCTCATTTACTGCCAAAGGAATAGAACAAGACAAGAGCATGACTTTCTCATAGAAGGACTCTGCAGGAATGAACCCTGGCTCTGCCACATGAAGAGGGAGGGACACTGGGCCTGGCCAGCTCTGCTTACACATTGTGGCACTAAATGTTGTTTTGAAAGGAACACTTATGAAATATGAATACTCACTTGTTTCCAATCAGTGATGCTTTGATTCAGCTTAAAACTCATGTGATGGAGGAATAAATCCTCTCTGTGTCAAAGGATATTGTTCAGTTCCAGTTGGGTGAACACAAAGAGGTGTTCAGAACTAGCTGGATTTCTGTAATTTGCATTTAGCAATCATAATAAAGGTTTGTTTTCTGAAATGTCTGCCTGTAGGTAGCCAACCTGAATCTAAAGGATAATTCCTTCAGTCTGAAGGAACATCTGTTTCAGACCCTTCAGACTGATTGGCCTGGCTACACTGAAATGGATAGGGAGAAGTTGAAGGTGATACTTGCTCGGTAAGTTCAGTCTTTAGAGGAAGGAGAAGAGACTCTTCAGAACAAACACCCTGGGAGATGAAGCCTCACTTGTTAGAATATGCTGAGTCAGCAGCAACCCATCAGGGTCCTGCAGTCCAACTCCCTGGCCCTGCACAGGACACCACAAGAATCACACCCTGTGCCCAAGACTGTTGTCCAAATGCTTCTTGAGTTCCTGCTACAGTGACCAGGGGCCACGAGAGCCTGTTCCAGAGCTTGGGCGCTCTCTGGGGTAAGAATGTTTTCCTGATATCCAGCCTAAAGCTCCCTCAAATCAGCTTCATGCTGTTTCCTTGGCTCCTGACACTGAATGTCTGTATAACCTGAAACAAAAGAACTGTGACTGTTGATATTGAGACCTTGGAGCATGAAATGTTTCACCACCCTCACAGCAAATCAACTCCATCTCAGAACCCCACCAGCACCAGGCAAGCACCATCTCCAGGACCTTCTGAGACACATGCTCCAGCAAGACCTGCTCAGGTATTTGGTGCATTTTTAACATTCTCTATTGTGTATTAAGGTTTGGCCCTCTGCTGATGGTGTAAAAGCTGTGATGTGACCAGGCCAAAGCATGTTGTGCCTCAGGCAATCTGACTGCGTTGGCAGGAAGGTTGTGACCAGAAGAGAGGATCCTGCAGGGGTGCAGCAGCACTGTCCTGAGCCAACTTTCTGCTCTGCCTGGAGACTTGAGCTCAGTCCCCACTCTCAACTCATTCCCTGCAGAACGGCTCAAAGGGCTGGCTCTGCATGCATGACAAAACTGGGACAAAAAACTACTGTACATAAGAGGCTGCTGTACATAAAAGGGTGGGGCAGATGGGGCCCTCTGGCTTCCTTTTCCCTCTCTCTTGCTTTCATTCTCATTGTTTACTCCAGATCTACACTATCCATGTGAAATGACAGGATCTAGGGAAGTGTGATATTCCCTCACTCCCTTCTCTGCCTTAATTTCTCTCCTCCTTTGCCCTGCCTGGGAATAGCATGGCTGTCCTGTTCTACTCAATCCTCAGTCCTGGATTTTGCTGTGGGAGTGAGGAGCTTGTGCCTAAGTGCTGTGCCATGTGAGCCAGCACCTTTGAGAAGGTCCTTGGGAGGAGCTGAGAGATGGAAGTGAACTGAAGAAAATGGAAGAGCTCATAAGTCACCACTTATGAAAGCCTCTTGTATAAAGTAAAGAATATTTTAGCCATCAGCTTTTGAGTTTAAAGAGTGGAGTGGCTGCTGGAGTGAAGGCAACCTCACCTAAAAGCACAAGATTATCCTGACATGTGACTGATGTCTTTTTTCATCATCCTGATGAGAATTCACAACCAACCAGTACACCCTGTACTCCTGGGTTGTGTCAGTGATGCACTGATCTTGTCTTTAACAGGGAGACAGCTAAAACAGACTCTTTAGTAAATCATATGTGCATGTGTGACATCAAGAGCTGTGTACAAGAATGAATTGGGAGCTAGAAAAAAAACAACTGAACCTCCCCATTTTGGGGAAGCCTTAGATAGAGATGCTGAAGGGAGTGTCTTTCTACCAAGGCCTTTTAGCTACAAACTTGAAGTCTTGATGAAAAAGTAGGAATGACATAGAACATGCATGATCTTTTTATTTAAGGAAAATTTGTTTTTAATCATTGGCATTCAGAAATGCTCCTTTTTAACAAATGGGAGCAAATCCTGATCCTGATGATAGATTAATGAATTAATTAATTTGTTATTGATGCAGAAACGGCCTCTGGCTTCTGACTTCACCAGTCCTGTGCTGAGCAAGAAGAGGCGAATTGGTCACCAGCAGTTCACCAGTCATGTCCAGCCAGCAGCTGGAGGTCTCTCTTCCTCCCGGGTGCTGCCTTCCACAGCCCTTTGTAATCAGAACATGTCTCCAAGGGTTGGCTCCATTTCCCCCTGCACCCATGAGGTGCACCAGAACAACAAGTTCCAGAGTTCTAGAGTCCCAGAGCCTGCCATGGAGCAGATGGAGATCTCCAATTCAAACGGAGAGAAAAATGAATTGGGAAGGCTGAAGCAGTCACATCCTTTGGATTTTGATGAAGGTATTAATATGCTGCTTTTCCTAACTCCTCCCTGGAGAACTGTGGTGTAAAGATTTGGTTATTCAGACAGCCTCTGCCTGAATTAGGCAACAAGTGAGATCCTTTTCAATTGTACAGATGTTATTAACAGTAAATGCAACCCAGAGAGATAGAAAGGAGTAAGAGAGGAGAGGTGGGGTGTAGAGAAGAGAGAAACATTAGTTATGAAAACACCACCACATGGATTCTCTGTGGTCCAGGCAGTCCATCTTCACCCTTGGTCTTGTCAGTGGTGGAGGTCCCCAGGTGGCTCTGGAGGTTCCACCTTTATAGTGCCCAAGATTTGAGTACCCACAGGTACAGATGGTCACAGCTGCTCTTAGATCTCGGGCTGGAAGGGATGCAAGTGTCTTTTCCTTACACACAGTCTCTACAGCAAGAAAAAGATTCTTGCTTGAGTCTAAAAACACGTGAACATTGTTCTTCAGGAGCCACAAAATTCAGAGCAGCTGGTGAAGGAAAAATCTGGACTGTGTTTCAAGTTGGGGCTTAGGCTGCAGCTTTTGTGCTGACTAAGCCATGAGAGCAAACGCACTTTTGGAAATGAAATGCTCACAGCAAAGCTCTTCTTACAGGTTGTATTGAACATACTGTGACTCTCCTGCTGACAAGAGTGCAGAAAATTTTCATCCAAACTTTGTTTCATGGAAACTTTGGGCCTCTGGAATGGACAAGGAAGTGGCCATAAAACATGGCATGAGAAGAACTCCAGCCTTTTTCTCTATTTCTTTTTAGACCCTCCATGTTCATCACTCTCTCTCCCCCTCTGTCTATCTCAAGCTGTTGTCTTTTGTGAAACTGCATCTGCTGCTGCATGACTGGAATGGCTGTAGAGATGCCACCTCATGCATTCAAAACAGAAAAGCTGAGCTGGGCTTTACACCATGGTAGTGTAGTAGAGAAAAGTGGCCATGCTTTTTTCTACAGCCCAGAACTGGCCACTGGAGAGAAAGCTCTGTGTGCCCCATTATTGATATTTGGAGCTTTTTTCAGAGTAATTTACTGTGATAACAAAGTTCTGAAGGACTTTTACAAGACCATCCAGTGGGTATTTTTTGGCTTTTTAAAGATCTCCTGATGAAGAGTGTCAAAATTCTGCTTTTCTGCAGGAGTAGGAAAACAAACTTCCATTGTCTCCACATGCTCTGCCACAAACACCCAAGCAGACTACTTGAGGTGAGTGAAAGAGCAGTTGAGCCTTGCCACTCGCAGTGGGTGCCCTGTGAAGCTCTTCCCAGTTTTGAAAGGATGATGTTGAGAAGGTTTTGCTGGCCCTGCATGGCTAAGAGCTGAAATGAACACCGAGGTGGGTTCAGGCTGGGCTGGCCCTCCCTTCCTGCAGTGCAGTTGCTCAGGGTCAGCTGCAGCAGTGGTGCTGCATCCCCCCCTTGTATTTGCAGTGCAGGAGGGGAGGCAGAACTGTGTGTGTGTGGTATCAAACACTGGAATGGCTGCCAGCTGCTGTCAGAGCAGTGATGTTGGCAAGGGCACCCAGGCCTCCTGCAGCCCTGGGGCTCTGGGGCAGCTGTGCCCTTTGGAGCAGGCACTGCAGGGCCCTGGGTCACACTGGATACAGCCAGGGATGCTCCGTGGGAAGGCTGAGGGCAAGGTGATCCTGCAGGGGAGCAGCTGAGTGAGGCCTGTGCAAGGACTCTTGCTAGGAAATGTCACTGGGCAGAACCCAGAAGTCCAGGCTATTTCTTCTCTAGTACCTCCCCAGATGTTGAAAGACATCTGTGGATTTCAGAACACACCTGCACAGCAGTCAGGTGCATCTGGCCTGGGATGCATCCCTGGCACAAGCTGCTCTCTGTCCTGGTACTGAATTTCAACTTGTTAATGTTTTAATGCTTGTAGCAATTAATCTCAGGGTGTTTACAAGGATTTTTTCCCATGTGAGGGAGTTTTTGTCATTCAAAAGAAGCTGGTGTGCAGGCCAGGAGGAGCAGAAGCATTGGTGTGTCAGTGTTGGGAAGTGGTGTCTATTATTCCCATTGACACTTCTTCTTGGATTTGTATCACGAGCTTGGTAAACCTCACTCATTTTTATTTGAATGAGAAGGGAATGAAGAAAATTTTTCACCCATCAGAGGCTTCAGGCATTAATGAGTTTTACCCTCGTTAGGAGCTGATGTGGTTTGCGTTTTTGTAGTTGCACTTTCAGACTTATACAGAGTTTGTTTTTAATGGCTGCATTACAAGCACCTCAGTTCCAGGCTCAGTTTTGTAAATGCTGTCCACTAGAAGAATCAAATATTATCATGAACTCTGCTTTGCTGTTAGACAGGCAGATATAAATGGAGCTCATAAGTTCAACTCTGTGTAACCAGAACCATAAATTCAGTTCCTGCCAAAAATGTATTTCAGATGGGTTCTCAAAAGTAAATGTATATTTAAAAGTTTTTCCTATATAGAAAGATAATATAGCTTAGCAATGTTTATTCTCTTCCTGAAGTTGTGATCTTTGTTGGTCATTTGATATTTGAAAGAAGTGCCAATATTTTCTAAATGTGCTTCATTTGCTAATGAAGAAAACCTCTACAATATAAACTATTTGTAACTAAGTGTCATAGAAATGTGGCAGATTTCTGGAGTGACCTGACTACATCCTCTTAAAGCAAAGAACTTGCCTGTAGAAACAGTCAGTCCCAGAGCAACTAACTCAAACCTTGGGAGTCTCTGTTTGACATTTGCCATGTGGTTGGTGCAAAACTACACATGTGCTCTATGGAATAGGAACACATTAGAACGTTCTCTTAGAGTTCACTCACAGAAAAATGATCTATTTTTTTCCTTTAGAAAATACAATGCCATAGTCTCCTTGGAGCAACGCCAGCACTACAAGGATGACTTCAATGCAGAGTATGAGGAATACAGGAATTTACATTTTCAGATTGACAAGATCAACAAAGATTTTACACAGTTTTATAAGCAATGGAAGTGTCTAATTCCAGGCTCTGAAGCCTATCAGGTAAAGAAAGATAAAACTGTGAGGAGTGTGTTTCATCCCAGCAATGACTTGGATTCCCTGGAGCTGCTCAGTGAGACAAAGGGAAACTGCAGCACTGGCATATGTGCTCAGACACTGCTTGGGCTGGGTCTGATTTTTGTGAGATCCTGCCCAAAACACCCTGTTTGAGCTTTCTGTGAACAAAGAGTAAGGTGAGGTGTGTCCCAAGCAGAGTCTTGGAGCATGTGCTCCTTCTGTTCCCTATTGAGAGGCTTAATTGCAGATTTGGGGGATGCTGGAGCTGGAGATTGGTTTTTGCCAAGCTCCCAGAAGAGTGGTGGCTCACAGGGAAGAAAATGTCTACAGTCAAACTGAGGGCTCTTTTAGTGTTTTGCATAGGTTTGCATTTTATAGTTGGAGTGAAATGTTCTTCTTTTTTTTTTTTTTTTTTTTTTTACTTTTTGAAGATGCTGCTTCATCGAATCCTGACATATTATCATCAGTTACAGCAGGTATGTGTGGCACCAGACCTGCAGGGCCATGGTTACTGCTGAGTGTGGCTCAAGGCTTTTTTAAAGCAAAGGACATCAGATTCTAAACTCTGCAGAAATGTTTGCATGCCCTAATTTTCTTTTGCTTTCTCCTTCACAGGGTAGCCCCAGCTACTCTGAAATGAAGAGCAGGTGCCAGTACCTCCACAAAAAGCTGTCCCATATTCAGAGCCGAATATCTGAATTTGACAAGGAATAAGTGGAGTCCTGGCACCACACATCTGCTTCAGCCATAAAAATCAGTGACCTCTGGATTTTTATTTCAAATTTGAGATTAGGCTTTTAGGATTATATAGGTTAATATAGAACTGTAGTTTACATTGGAACTGAGCAGTTGTTTATTTGTTGAAAATGTAGGATTAGATGGAAGAAGTATAGGCAGTTTTAGAAGTAGAAAGAAGTTAGTATTGAACTTGAAAAATAAAGAAATTTCACTGTTGATAACTCCTTTGCTCATTTGGACTTGTATGGTATTTAGAGAGGCTTTCATCTGGTCCATTCTTTTCTTCAAGCCTCTTGGTTTATCCTTTGAATTAAAATATTTCAGTACGAGGTGGAAGCCCAGTACCTCTAATATGAAATTGTGCACATTTGAAGCAAGTATTGTGGCAAAATTAAAATTTTTATGATAATATTAATATAGGTGTGTTTTTTGAACTTCATATGAATTTAAACAGTTTGCATTAGGCAGAAGAGGCATTATTAAATTTGTGACAATATTCAGGTGTGAAAATACAGAAATCCTTGAATACTTTCACAGCCCACACATCTCCACCAGGTTCTGCAGAATGGCATCAAATAATGCACAGGTATGGAGACAATGAACTGGTGCTGCACTTATTTGTCAGTGGGCAGAGCTGTGGGAGGCAGGAATTCAAGGTGATTTCAGAACAGGATGAAGAAAGGGAAAGACAACTTCCATCTAGAGACAGAGTGGCACTGCTGTGCTGACCCAGGCAGAACAGGGCACAAGTTTCAAATCAATAGGAAAAAAGAGTTTTCTGGAAGGAAACCATGCTATATAAGCATTAGTGTTCTTTCCACAGCACATAGAGTTTAGAGCATGAATGTACATCAGATGTAAATATTCCTGCAAAGGGTTAGAAAAAAGTCCTTTATCTATGATTATTTCCACAAATATACCCATGAATGAATAAAAAACCTCCACACCTACGCGTAACATTTAGCAGGATACTCTGTAGATTCTCACATTAACACTGGCATAATTATGCAAAGGTTTAAAGATTTTTATTCTCCCTTTTCTTCTTCAAAACCTCCAAAACATGATGAAATTCACTTTTTAAACTTCAGCCTGCTGTGTGCTGAAGCAAGCCATTATTTGCTTACTCATCATTATCTTTTCTCCGTCTGTTAAAGTCACTGATGCATTAATTGTTCATCCAAACTTGAAACAGTTCATGAAGAGTCCGAAGACAAAATTAATGCACTGATTTCAATTGAATTCATGTCCTCTGCCTCTTCAAGCTGAAATACTATTTATTACATGTCAGAATTAAGTCCTGATACCTAATAAATGGGGAAATATGAAATATGGTCACTAGATGACCATGTTTCAAGGGATCATTGCATTTTAGTCTTATTTGGACAAATTAGTGATCCAAGAGAGAAAAGGCTGGTCAATTATCAGAGTGGAAGTAGATGAAAAAGATGTCTAGGTGGGATGCAGTTGGAGGCAAAAATTAAGTATGTGGGAAAATGATTCTATATCAGATGATTTTAACATTACTACATGCATGATCTTCAAACAAACACATGGGGAAAAACTCTCATGATATAAATGTTGGTATTCCATACATTGAAGGAAGGAAGGGGAGAAAGAAAGCATGGAGTTTCCAGGAGTATCCAAATCAAGCACTTTATTCAGCATCACTATGGAATTTTCATTAAGGAAAAACACTAAATGGAGGACTCATCACCCATTCAATTTTTTACTAACATTCAGTGAAAGAGACTAATCTGAGTGTAAAAGCTTGCATGTTGAAAACATGAGTGTGTTGAGAGATTTTTAAATCTGGCCCAAAGACAATTCACTGTTCAAAATCCAAGTCTAAAACTTTTCAAATTAAATGACCCTGGATGAAGTAGGAAACACAAGTCCTTCCCTTGAACCTTGACTTGCTTCTTCTAGCTCAGTCCTGAAAATAGTAAAAGAAGATCCCTCAGAAATCAAATGAGCAGCAGGGTATATCCCTAAAAGGCAGCTGTACATCTGAAATAACTTGGGAATCAGAGAGACATCAGTGAGCAACTTCTGAGTCAAACTGTTAGTGAAGAACCTTGTTCCCAGGACAGTTTTTCTCAAGGAATTTGAGCAGCAGGATATCGAGGCTCATGGAGCTAGCAGGGATAAAGCAGACAAAGTGGGACATTTGTAGAAATTAACCCTGTGATTCAGTGATCACAGCAGGATGAAGAACCATTCTATCAGACCCTGGGATTAGTAAGAAATGTAGATGCCTCTGTTTATTATATTAGGCCAAGCTGTTCCTTGTCAGGTGGCAGCAGCTGCTCAGCAGAAGGCACAGCTTTAACTCGAGCTCATCACACCTGGAGGCAGCCCTAGAAGTGCTGCACACCTCAGCTTGTGCCAGAGCACAGGGACACCCGGACACCCTCTTGAGACCTGTGTGTGCCATGAACTAAATGCATCTCCTCGGACCCAGCTATCCAATCCAGCACTCAGCACAGAAAATGCCACTGCCAGGGAAGTCTGCATACAGGGAAAAATACAGTCACAAAACCTATTGGGAATTTGATGTTATACAGGAAAAATTCAAATTCCAGTACTTTCCTTCATTAATGAATTTATATACTAGCTCTTCTCCTAAAAACGTAGATAAATAGCGTACACTTCCTACAGCAGTACATTTCTTCATGCATTCACAGCTGGCAAAGCTCTCATACAACTTGTTTTTCTCTTAAGCGTAAGGAAGGGCTTCGTTCAAATGAACTGTGCTGCTTCCTCTGAAAGATACAAAATCAGGGAAATAATAGGTGCAAAGTCATAGGTTCTTTAAGGCAGGCAACTCCTATCTAATATAAGGATTGTTTACATTTAGCTTTATGTGCACTTAAAATTACAGTCATACAATTTTCTTATGTTTGTGAAAATAATTTTAGTGCTCCCAGAAACTGCAGAGTCAAATAAAGCTGAATTGGGATACAAATGTATTCCTCACCATAAAAATGGCCAAACCAAGAACAGCTGCCAGTGATACTTTTCCTACGGTGCTGTTTGGCCCAGGTGTGGATAAAACCAGCATCTGCCCTGCCCAGATCATTCTGGCCCGTTGATCCAAGCCTGTCCCAGAGTGTCACGAACAAGGACATGGAAGTTCAGCAGCCCGTGCTCAGTGCCCTGTGCTCCTCTCAGGGCTCCAAGAGCTCCTCCAGGGACAGGATAAACCCCTGGCAGTGGGACCAGCTCCTGCTGTGCCAGCCAGGCAGCCTTGGATGGTGCTGGGGCAGCAGCCCATGCAGGGCTCGCTCAGTGTCAGCCCGGGCACTGTGGGCAGTGCTGAACTCTCAGCAAAGCTCTGCTCAGGCTTTGGAGAAGTGCAGGTGATCTGTTGGATTGATCCCTGCAATGCCCAAATTCAGAGTCTGTGGGACAGCCTGACTGGGTGAGTGAGAGTGATGTTCCCATTTGTCCTGTGGCCTTTTTGGGAACGCTGCCAAGGAGCCTGATGTCTCTTCTGGCCACCTGGAGGCATCTGCACATGCCAGGGAACTGTCAGTGGGGCAGGGTTAATCACGGGTTGTAGACTACTGCAAACAGGGTGGTGTCAAAACATCCCTGTGCTAATGCCTGTGCCCCATAGGAAGAGTCCAACATCTGTGAAAACCTCCTGCACATTCACAGCAGCCTCAGTAACTGTGTTTGTACAAGCATTCCAGAAAAGTGTGTTTGTAATTTGTCAGCCAGTCTGAAAAGTATTCCAAGGGTTTCTGCAAGCAATCGATTGATCAATCAATCAATATTTTTAAGGTTTAAAGAAAAGAAATTAGAGTAAGAATTTGAAACAGTTACATTATGACATTTTACATACATCCCAAATGAATTTCTGCATTAGAATTTTTGAGGAGACAAACTCCTCACGAAATAGGATAGCTGTATTTTCTCTATAGACAAGCACAAGTAAGGTTACAACACAATCAATAATTCATGTTTTCTTTGCAAGTTACATTAAACACAGCCTAAAAACATATGTGATAGGAAATAATTGTAAGTGGAGTTCTTAAATTACAAACTGCAGCTAATGCCTGTTGTACCTGTCTATGCAGCTCTCTTACCTCGTGACTCATGAGGTAAGACTCAATAAACAGCTGAATGCTCTCAGGAGCTCCAAATTGTTCCTCTTAGCATCCTGAATGGATGGGCAAAAGTAGCATTAAACAATATAATAGAATTCACAGAATTACTAGGTTGGAAGAGACCAAAATCATCAAGTCCAATGCCCTAACACCCCAACTAGACCATGGCACCAGGTGCCACATCCTGTCTCTTTTTCTAACCACATCCAGGGATGGTGACTCCACCACCTCCCTGGGCAGACCATTCCAGTACTTTATCACTCTTTCCGTGAAAAACTTTTTCCTAATATCCAACCTATATCTCCCCAGGCGCAGCTTAAGACTGTGTCCTCTTGTTCTGCTGCCTGGTAAAAGAGACCAAACCCACCTGACTACAAAACCTTTCAGGGAGTTGTAAAGAGTGATAAGGTCACCCCTGAGTCTCCTTTTCTCCAGGCTGAACAACCCCAGCTCCCTCAGCCATTCCTCACAGGGCTTGTGCTCCAAGCCCCTCATCAGCCTTATTGCCTCCTCCAGACACGCTCAAGCATCTCAACATCCTCCCTAAACTGAGGGGCCCAGAACTGGAGAACATGATTTTAGACAGTGCTCTTTGGGCTGGTATGGTCAAGAACTGCTTTCCTCAGGAACTAATGGATAATCCCTCTCCAAGACTCAAGAACTGCAGGATGAGTAAAGCCTGAATGGACAAACTTTTCCTGTGATACATGGTAATTCTTACATACTCTGAGAAGTGTTGAATAAAGCAGGGAAAAGATACCAGAAAAACATCCTCTCCTGACATGGTCTATGATCCACAGGTAAGAAAAAAAAGTCAGTTTTCAAAATAGAAAAAGAATGTTTGCATTGAGGAATTCCCTAGATCTGCCTGAGAATGTTGCATGTCAGAACAGGCAACAAAGCAAGATACGGATCCGAAAGAAACTTAGCTTAGAGTTGAGAATAAAAATACAGAAACACATATGACAACTACTAACCCATTTTATACACTCAATGGCTATGACTCAGTAACTTCTAATTCAAGCTGTGCAAGTTTTCATGCATTTTTTCACACTTGTTTTTAAGTAAGTCTACAAATAATGTAAGAAAAAGCATGACATACAGTTAATACTGTCTAAAGAGTGTTGTTAAATACAGGCAGAATCAAATCCTGTCAAACCATGTCAAGCATTTTCTGAAGCAATCTGACTTATCTGCTGATAAGTCTCTGACTGGAAGGAAGAGTAGAAAAACCAGAACAAATGTAAAAAATACAGGACTGATATAGCAGAACAAGTGGCATGTGGAAGAGAGAGCAGAGCTGGTCAAGATATTCTGGCCTTGGTACACACTATGGAACAAGAAACCACAGCTATGAAGGAAAGAGCTTCATGTGCAGGTATGAGTTTTTTGAAATTATGCGGTTTTGTAAGGCTGCCAACAGCAGCAATGGAAACAATAGGCTGATTCTGTAACGGGGGAGATGTTGACGTGGAGAAAGATTACAGAGTGGCAAAAAACCACCAAGACACTTTCTTGATTGGTGCAGGAAAAGAGCAAGAAAGAGCAATTTATTGAAAGAAGCCATTGCCTTAAATAAGACAGTTTGTTGAAAACAAAATACAGACAGATCATTGGTCAGAGAAAGAGACACTTCTCTCTCCTCCCTGACTTTCTCATGGACCTTGCAGGTGTTTATCTCTGTTAGGATTGCTTGTCTTATGTTTACAATAGAGAAAAAGTCTCCAGCTTGGGAAAAATCCTGGCTGGGGCTGGGCAAGTTTCATGGACTGAGAAAAATACTTAGAACTTGAGAAAAAGGCCTGGCTAAAATGTGCCTAGGCCTTCAGCAGTGTCCACAATTCCCCCTTTTAGTTTTTAAAAAAGAAAAGCAAGAGAAGTGTTTGTAATCCTCCACAGGGCCCTTTGTCAAAGGAGAACAGACACCACTCCTCAGGAGATTTTTGGATACCTGAAGTGCCTCAGGAAATCTTCACAACTGGTGCTTTTAAC